>NW_014555947.1:1563628-1700325 GCF_001313825.1 Dinoponera quadriceps
GGGGGGGGGGGTTTCAATCGCGCAGCTAAAAGTGAATTTGCACGGTTCATTTGTGAGGATTATTCTCCCAGGATGATTCGCGCGCGCGAAGAGAGAAAGAGCGAAAGAGAGAGGAGAGGAAGAAGAAGAAGAGAAAAAAGCGAACGCGTAAACAAAGTTTTTCACAGGGAGGATCACCGGTGCAGTGATTTTCTACTTTCGTCCGCGCTGAACGGTCACCCGCGATGAATCATCGGCGTGAAACGCACAAGTGGCTCGTTCTGAGTGAGCGACGAGATACGGTTTCTTTCCACGCTCGAATACGTTTCCGCGGAGATCTTTTTCGAGATCTCGTTTTTACACCGTGCGCTTGCGGATTATTTGTACAGCGGGCGTGCGATTTGTATGCTCGGCTCGCCCGTTCGTTCCGGAACGTACGTACCGAATGTACGAATTAAAACGAAAACTTTTCGCGCGCGCGGTGCATTCACTCGGGATGATTCATCGACGAGCGAACTGTGTAAATTGGCCTTAAGCTCGGAGGCGTCGATCGAACCCGGCAATCTCGCCAATTGCACATTCAGAAACGAAGGCGATTCCGCACGTGGGCTAATAAATATCATCCGCGGGCGCTCTCTCATTGTGCAATCCAAATAATCATCATCATCATCGCCGTCATCCGGGCACGGTGATGGCGCAACTCGGCCGTAATGGCAATTTTCTCGTTACGAGATGCGGCTAATCGTGGGAAAAGTTGCAGGCCGTCCGATAATTGCCGCATCGGTACCTCCATTTAATCGAAGACGGGAGGGGGAGAGGAGTCTCGCAGGCGTCGAAATTGGAGACGAGGTTTTCCGAAAATTTGCAAACAGTGTCACGAAAAAAAGAAATACACGAAAATAGACTAGGAAATAGATAAAATACTCGGGGATATGTTGTATTTGTAAAAATTCGAATTTGGAAATATATCGAATGTAACGGATGTGTGTTTGTAAAATTATGTAAAACTGCTCGATCGGTCGAGAGCCAACTCTCGAACTAAAACAGGAGGTAAATGCATATTTAGAGAAGGGAGTAGCGATAATTTATGCAAACATTTGTAGATCGAACCGACTGTCGAGGAGCAAAGAAGATGCCGAGTGTATATTCGGCCGTTGCCGTGCGCGCGAAATCGGAAATCCTCGCGCAAATTGAACGAAAAAACTGACTTTCGCCCGCGGGCACTCCCCCGTGGTAAATTTTTGCAGAAACTCTGCGGCGGCGAGATTTCGCGAACGGAAGTCGATGCAATTTGCCGACGGTACGTGTACCGGGGGACATCCGTCATCAGACCACAGCGCGCACAATGAAACACTGTACCGTTATTTGAACGCATTCGCTCTTTATCTGCCTCCCCCCCCCCCTGCCCTCTCTTCTCTTTCCGCTCTTCCTCTCGGCGAAAAGTTTAGTTGATTTTCCAATCACGTTTCCAGCTTTTATTGGATTTCCCGACGATACGCCAATCACTGTTATAAAATAGGAAACGAGAAGTGTCTCGATGTTGCGTAACTCCCTCCCCCCCGCTGACGAATCAGGAATGCATCTCGGCGTCTTGACTTTACGTGAGAAAAATGTCGCCGCGTGCAGGAATCGCGGGACCCGACATGCAAAGCGCACCGTACAACGTTAAACGCGGTCGTGCGACGAACGAGAGAGAGAGAGATTCCCGTTTCAAATAACGGCGGAAAATTCGCGGGATTTCGCCGAGCAATTTTTTCACCGCCTGCACTGATGGAAAATTATATTGGATATCGGAAGGCAAGTAATGTATTTTCTCGATAGACGAATATGTTGGAATAGTATATTTTATTAGAGAGAAACTTCAATCTAGATGGTGTAAATGCATGTTATTGTTATTGACAGTTGACACCTGTAAAATCGTATGTAGAAGCGTTTGCGTTCACTTGAGATCGGGAGAGAAATGGAACGAAACATGTTGGATTTTTGCTGTTCGATGTTGTTTTTCTTCCGAAAAGGGAAAAACGCGACGCAAACAAAAAAAAGAAATATGTGCCGTGTATGAAGAGGATGCCGTAACCGAAACGTACGCGCCAGAGATGGTTCGCGATGTTTCGTGCTGGTGATACGACATTCGTAGATGAGTAGCGCTCTGGTCGGCCGGCTGTCGCTGATGACAAAATCAAGACTTTAATTGATAATCAGCGGCACGCGACGTGGGACGTTGCAGAGATATTCCATTTATCACGTATAACCGTCACCGAGCATTTGAATAAGCTGGGATACGTGAATCGTCTCGATGTGTGGGTGCCGCATGATATATCTGAAAAAATTTAATCGATCGCATTTCCACTCGCGATTCGTTAATTAAACGCAACGAAGACGACCCATTTTTGAAACCGTCGTGACGGACGATGAGAAATGGGTTACCCACAATAACACGGTGCGCAAACGGTCCTAGGAAAAGCGGTCGGAAAAGCCGTTGACCGTTCCAAATCTCCTTTGTTTTTATATGAAAAATATTTAGAGAAGAATTTGAACAGTTTCGGAAGAGGAATGTCATAGAAGGAAAACTTTTTTCACGGTCATTTTTTCGTTTTTTTTTCTCAGATCCCCATATTCAAGCCTCCAAAGCCTCCGCCACTATTGAAATATCATTTTCTACCAGTGTGCGTAACGATCGGCGAAATCGATCGCGGGCAATCCGACGTTCCGACTTCTCTTCGCGATCATGCGTGCGCATTAATATCGTTTTTTTATCTTTTTCATCGTGCAACAGTTAATCGCGTAATTTCCGCTTTCCGAAATAGGCCGATCGCTCGCAGTTTTCCGCCGACATCGGTCCGATGAATAACGAGCCGCGCGTATTGTTCGACTCGGGGAACAACGCGCGGAGCCGCGTGCGCGCGCTGTAACGAGATCGACGAGCAAATTGGCGATACGCGAGCGATCGGGTATCGGCGCAATCTCGCAATCTCGCCGATTGCACTCCGAACGGAATTGAAATGCGGCGTCACCCGTCGTGCGCTGTCACCCTCCGCCCTCCTCTCTCTCTCTCTCTTTCTTTCTCTCTGCCGCTGAAAATCAACGATGAGCGGGCGTCGTGGCGCGTCCGTGAATTTTCCAAAATCTACTCGCGAAGCACATATATCGGCTCGCGTTTAACCGTCGATGATTTTTCCAGGCGACTCGCGCACGTCGATCGCTCAATTTTCCGACGTTTACTCGCGACCCGTTCGATTCAATTTGACGGGAATCGTTCGCAATTCACCCGCGTCGTACGTTAACTTTCGTTCGGCCGCTAATTTTTCACGAAATCCACTTCGCCGCCGTGACAACGAATTGTTCGCCCACGGTAATAACGGCCGCGGTAAATGAACGGCGACGGTGCCCTGAGAGGAGTCGATGGTACGGGGAGGGGAGAAGGGGGGGAGTAAACGATGAATTTCAGACGAATGCGGCACCTGTTCGCCGTTATTGTTTCACGACTCTCATTTATTTCGCGCTCGCGCGAATCGATCTCCGCCGCGCGACGGCGCGTTTCGCCATGAAAAATGAACATCCGCCCGAGATTCGCGCCGATCGAAGTCGCGTGTTATTCCGAGGAGTCAGAAACGACGGATTAACGACATTCACGAGCCGCTCAGCGAGATCGATCGAGTCGAAATTTTGACCTTAGTTTCGTCTGGAAAATTCCATTCAAAACGCCTGCTTTGATATTTTAAAGCCTCTATAAACTTCGTTTGATTCTATTTAACCTCCCCAGCTGAAATTATAGCTCTACTTTCGGCCTCAGTATTCCATGTAAAGCCTAATTAGATACTTTGAAGCCTGTGACAGCCTCTTTTGATTCTATTTAAAGTCTGCAAATTCTACTTGGGTGGTTTGTCGCTCCTACTTTACGTGATTTGAGCGAACCAAAAATATAAGTAAATCAAGACTGTTTTTTTTTTAATTATTTCTGTTGCACTTCAACATGAATATGTTGAACATAGAAATTAAAATATATTAAAATACGTAATATTTGTAAATAAGGAAAATATTGTAGCAAAAATGATGGAAAAACTTTCTAATGCCAGACCATACCGGAATTATGACTGAGATCATCGTGTGTGTTGTAATCAGTGATGTATATCACGCGTACATCACGACAGATTAAATCTACATATTGATCCTTCAGTACCTACAGATGTTAGAAAATTCGGGTCGAAAGTAGATTCAAGATAAAAGTTAAAATTTCGACTTGGGAATCCTCCCTACCTGTTTGTCAATTGGTGGCCGATTGATTGAGATTCCGAGATAAAGTCGGCGATGCTGTTGGCCAAGCTGCGAGAGCGACCTTTCGCGCCGGCCACGTCGCGCATTTGCAATCCGGCGTCTCTGTGCCTCGGAGAACCGTCGTCATTAATCCTCGCCTATCTGATATCGGAATTTCTGAAACAATATTCGCGATCCGGATAAATGGCTCCGGCGGTGCGCCTCCGCGCGCCCGATATTAAGGTAACATAAATCACTATTGCCTAAGCGCACGGACTACAATGTACCGTGAGCCTTGCACCGCGGCATAGTTCCACCGGTGATCGATCGTTTTCCCTGTTTCCGTTATTTTTGAGGATGTGTTCCCGAGAAAGCGCGGCCGATGATTTATCGGACTGTTTAGCGCCTAACGTTAACGGCCGCAAATTAGCTGCAACGGCGCGGACAGTCGCGGGGCGGAAAATTGCGAAATGACATTACGGTGAGGAAGGATCGGAATGAAGAGAGGAAACGTGCGGATGCGAAAATATCCGGCGGTTGGACGCCGCCGGGAGACGCCGTCGCGACGCTCGGGTCAGAGTTCGCGATTTTTCATTCGGCTGCGAAATGAAATCCCCCTCGGCTGTAATTTCGACGTGTCGTCGACCTTCGCGCCCGCATAATCAAGCCCATTGACGAGACGACCCCGGCGTTCCTTTGCCGCGGAAAAGGAATTCTGATTTATGCTCGCCCAGCGGCGCGTTTCTAATCGCGAGTGTCGATGCCCGGCTTCGTCAACATCTGCGCGATGACGTCTCGCGGTTTCCTGGTCGCGGCGACAGATGTTGAATGCGACTACCGAGGCGACGGCGAGAGGACGAGGTGGGCGAGGTGAGGCGAGATACGGAGAGAAGAGAGGAAGACGAGGAAGAGAGAAACTGGTAGACCGGGTGGCTGTGTACGAGCGCGCAGACTGGTTGGCGTCCTCGTCTTCCTCGTGAGCCGCATTTCAATCGTATTAAGCAGCCCGCTTGCTTGCATTCTTTGACCTTCGCGACGGTGCAGCGGCCGATCGGTGGCACGCCGCCGTTGCATTGCCGTAGCCTGACGCGTGAAAATAAGAATCCTCGAGTCGGATTTCTCGCCCCGCACGTGAAATTGTTCACTCAACAACACTGTAGAAATCGTAATCTTGAAGACTCCGGTTCTTCCCGTTTTTTCATGGATTTCTCCGGTTTCTGTCCCAACTCAGGCAACATAACGTCGCAAGTTGGCACATAAGACGTCTATCAGATGTTTTTACAAACGTTTTTAAGACGTATTATGTCCCGATTTTAGATGTCATGTTGTACGGAAAGGGTAGCGAAATTTGGTTAGAAAAATTTACGTATTCGGCTGAAACCACCCGAAATTTTAGTCCTACATTAAGTCTACTTGATTTTGCATTATGTCTTCGTTAGGTCTTCTATTGTACTCATTTGATGCTACAAATGGGAAGTTATTTCCGTTTTCGCTGTTTTTAACGTTAAAATAGGGGTTGCTTTAAAGAGAGAGAGAGAGAGAGAGAGAGAGAGGATTCATGTTTGTTACGCCACTGCGTGCGGGCCGCAGCAAAAGGAAGCCGAGTAAATGTGAATCGATGGCGAGTCCTATTGAGAACAGAAGCTCTCAGTCGCGCGAGAAGAAACAGAACGCGTTCTTTACGTCATACCGGAGTCAACGCACTGCACTTTTTCCACGCGACAGCGAAGCACCTGCGTGCGTGCGTGTCAGCGCCCGCTTGCCTCTCTGTGCACGGCTTCTGAATTTTTAGCATGCGCTCACCAACCACACGCGACTGCATGATAGAAAAATGACGAGCCGCGGATCTCGTCACAGTCGTGTGCGAGCGCGCAATTATTTTAATTACTCGTGCGCGCTTGTTATAATTAGAACGAAAATTTTCACCGGCGAATTTATAGTAATCAACGTACGTGCGCGCACGCGCGAGCAATTAACCTATATCACGGAGAGAGGTGTATTATAACATGGGGCATATTCCAGTCAAAATTTTGGTTATGCATTAACTGTGCAAATTCCGTCGGAATTGTAGCACCGATGAAGAATCTCAGAGTACAATAATATACAAGTTGTAGTTCGCGTTTAGTTTTTGCGTTTAGGTTTAGATTTTTCGCGTTTACGTTTACACTTTTCGCGCTTAGGTTTAGATTTTTCGCGGTTGGGTTCGCTTTTCGCGGCTAGGTTTAGGTTTCGCGTTTGTTTAGGTTTCCCGTTTCTTTTTTAGGTTTCGCACTTTTTTTTGTTTCTTGGTACTTTTTTGGCGTTTGTTTTTTTAGTTTTCGCGTTTTTTTAGGTTTCGCGTTTTTTTTTTTAGGTTTCGGACATTAACCGACATTGATTATCGAATGCTACACTGAGAAACCCATTTAGTTGGATCAACTAAATAAGTTTTTAGTGTGCCGAATTAGATTTATTTACAAAATGTTGAGTTAATGGAATATTAAATAATATTAAATAATTTTCGAATAAGTACCTTCTTTTCCAGTAGGGGAATATAGTTGTCCCGCATTGCAACCGCACACAGAATACGCACACACACACACACACATGTTTGGTGCAACATTGATGTCTAGAAACTATCGGAAAATCGAAGCATCCTTGGCTGAATTAAGCGTTCTGTAGCGCACCGATTAAAATCTCATTACAACGAGCATTTCATTGTTACGTATTACCCCAACAACTGCACAACGGAGATACTGCTTCCAGTGCCTTCGCATCAACGGAATTTTCGTCGCTGCTACTTTCGAGGGAGCGCATTTTCGCCGTCGCACCGGTTTCGACGTGGAGTTTCACCCGATCGTAAATTAACGTGGGAACAAAACACCGGATCTGCACGTGTGTGTACGCGCTGCGATTTAATGCGGAGCAACTGTTGTTTATTAATGCGCGACTCTGCAGCGGCGCGTAATGTCGATAATTGCTCCGAGAAGTTCGCACGGTAACCTGTCTCCTTTCTCCGGCGCGCTTAGGCCAAGCCGGAGCAAGATTAATTGGGTCGGGGAATAGGCCGCGCACTGTGCAGCGGTAATTAACGGATATTACGTAAAATCCGTAAGAAAATGTCATTGCTGGGGAGGTGGGGAGGTGATTCATGGCGCGTGTGCGCGATACTAAATATATCCGCGGCGATAAATAGCTCGTTGCTTGATGGAAATGTCGGCGCTAGCGAGATTATTCGTCGGCCGTGACGATGGCTCGTGATTTCAATTAGCCCGAGCTGACGCATCGTTTTTCCAGCGCGATCGTTTCGCCTCTTTTCCGACTGTAAGCCTCGCCGGTCCGAGCGTGCCGCTTTCCTGCGGTGACTTACTGATTAGAGAAAGCTATTACGCGCTGGAAAAATGATGTCTTTTAAAACTACTCTCTCAGGAGCTGTAAAGTAAATCGATCGGCGTTGTTAAACCGGATTGGATAACATTTGGATTTGATAACATTTTGTTAACATTAATGAAAATTTAATCATTTGTCGCGACTTTTCAATTTTTAGTGTTAAATATCTTCGTAATTAATATCAAAATCGGATACGAGAGCTATTATGAAGCTTAAGCTAAGTTAGACCAATAATGTGTCATATCTCTTTGCATTGCGTTATGCAGTTCATTGTATTTCAGTTTACATAATTTACATTGTGTACACGATAAAAATTCGTGTAAACATCGCGCAGACAATACGTAAAATACCCGTGCAGACGTAATCTTCGAATCTACAGGAACCCGCTTACCTCGATATTACTCTCCGCGTCGATAAGTTGTTTTTTCCTTCGACCAACGGCCACCGTCGTATGTCTACGTGTCGGTGCGCGTAACGCCGGTTGTTTTATCTGAGTATTATTTGAACTTAATAAGACGTGGCCGTGTAGAACGCGTGTACAAGAGCAGGTGCGTGCGTTTTAGTCGCGCCATAAAAATTTACGATCGTTGGGCAGGTAACAAACGGTGACCGTTGTAACGCGGCGGGTGCGCGCGCGCGCGCGGAAAATTATTCCTCGCTCTTCGCCTCGCGACGAAGGGAGTACGAGCGAAGAGCGAAATTCACTTAGACAATCGCGGCGGAGAATCGTATCCCGATATACGGATATTCGCAACAGGTGGCGAATTTCGGCGAAAACTTCTGCCGGTCTCGTTCCCTCCCCGCAACGGCGAGCGCGAGAAAGACAGCGGCCGATGCAATTTTGCCGCGGCACGACTTCCGAAGCGTCGGCACGACGTGTTTTATCGCCGCCCCGTGGCATACAGATAAGCATCGTATTACCCGTCGCGCCCCTCCGCCAGTGTATACGTTAATGTGCAAGTATCTCCGTATGCTTATTCGGAGAACGTGCTCGGAGCCGGGGAGAGAGAGAGAGAGAGAGAGCAGGTGCGCGCATTCTGCAGCCCGTATCGCGGCACGTGGTCGCCCGGCTCGTCGCAGTTTCGTAACGATAATGTAACGAAACTTGAACATAGAGAGATCCGACGGTGGATTAGGGAGAATCCGGCGTTATTTTACACAACGTGCCGTGCCGGTGGTACATTCTCTCTCCACGACCTCGGCACGCATTTTTATCGGAGAAATTCTTTCGAGATCTCGCGCGAAGTCGTATCTTTTGATGTACGTACCCGTGCCGGCGAGCGGGATTCTCTCCTCGATTCGGTCATTCAGCTTGAGAAATTTGTCGGTGATTTAACGGTTTGTGTGACTTTTACATACGGACGTGTTTTCTTTTTCTCTCGCGGACCCGGGGCGATAATTTGCCGAAAATCACGGCTATCTTTCAGCGATTAATTTGCCGCAATAAAAGCGGGAATTCTCCTCGTCGTGTGTGAATTAACGTGGCGGTTTCGGCGAGAAACGCACGGTCACGCGCGGCCTCTGCTTAAATCATCGCGGGCCCAGTTAACGCTAATTGAACCACATTACGGGGCGGTCCGTCCGTCCGTCCGTCGTGTGTGGGCCGTAGATAGACCTTGGACCCGGTGTCGCTCGCTCTCTCTCTCTCTCTCCTCGCCATACCTGTGCTTCTTACGAAATTGCCTCGTGTCGATTCTGCATGCGACCAAGGTCAATGCATTCTCCACCCGACAAGGCTCTTCCTGCACGAGTCTCTCGTGAATGCTGGAATAGTTGCGCGAAATATTTCATGTCCTGTCAAATTGGTTCTGCACCCACTTCATTTGCATTTGCGATCACGACGATTCATTTGACCCTGGAAGCTACCTCGCGAAATTTGCCTCTTTGCGGATTACCAGTTAAACCGTTCGGTTTTAATGTCGCAATGACTATAATATGGCAGTACCGCGTTGATTTAATTGTTCCGTGCTACTGCATTATGGAATTAAAATGCTAAAATGATTTTTATTCGTTCATTAATATTTTCACAGACTGCAGAATATGCGAAAAGGGAGAGACACGTGAAACGTATAATTCTAAAATAAAAAAAAATATATATATTGTACAATTTAAAAGGAGTCCGAAGTAAAATCTACATGATTTCTCTGATAAGTGTGCTCCTTCTTTTAGTTATTATCAATATGATATCTTCTTGTATTAATTAATCTTGTATTAATTAATCTTGTATTAATTAATATGTATTAATCTTTAGGAATGCATTTTTTGGTTTCAGGTGAGTGATCATAACTGATGTTCTTACAATTCAATTCCGCCTTACGTCCACGTCAGCGAGTCTGCTACCCGTGAGTTATGATAAACGATTTTATCGCGCGATATTAATCTCGGTCCTATTAACTCTACACTAACGTCTGCATAAAATGCAAATACAATTTTTATATATCATTGATAACAGGAATTCGAGATATTCCGAGTCGAAATTTAGCGTCTTACTGATAAATACCCCTTGGGCTGCGTTTTACATATTGAATCTGCTTTCATATTTCTTTCGCTTAGCCTTCTTATTGTCCGAAATATAGATCTCACTTGACTCTTGATGTCACGTTTGCTATATCGATTCTTACCTTAGAGCTTCGCGATTATTACTTGCATTTCTTCTTAATATTTTTAGAAATTTCTAATGTGTCGTGTTTTAAATCTCCGAATGAAGGAGACGCGCTTAAACGGTCCGAATGTGTAGCGTTAACGTAGGATCAGAATTTCGACTCGGAATGCCAATTCCTAATTAGACTCCATGCTCACAAATTTTCACGAATCCGGGCTTGATTTAAAGGCGAGCGAACCCAAGTCCATCATCTGAGGGAGCTGGTGCAAAAAACAGCGCGTTCCTATTCCTATCGTTGCGTTCTCTTTATTATCATCTATATTTCACCGCGCGTCGCGTCACGCGACGGCAATCCGCGCGCGGAACATCTAGATCGGCGTTAGTGGGTTATAAAACGACGGTTCGCGAAAAGCGACCGGGGCACGCGAGCGGCTCCCCCTCCTCCCCGTTACCACACGAGTGGATCGAGACTGATTCGTTTTCGCGGCTTTCGCCTAATCGGCCCGACGTGGTGCGCGCGCTCCTGACTCATCGGCGAACTGTGTCAGAAAACGGAGCGCGACTTCCGAGTAAACGGCGGCGCTCCGTGCGTTTCTCCCGCGCTCTGCGTTTTCGTATTGGCAATTAGCGGGGCGCGTCGGAGGCGTAACGGGTGGCGCGGAAATATCACTCTTAACCTCCCCCACCCTCCCCGGCTCGATGAGGCAGCCTTCGCGCGCGGCGATTCCGCAAGAATG
Organism: Dinoponera quadriceps; assembly: GCF_001313825.1. Taxonomy (NCBI): domain Eukaryota; kingdom Metazoa; phylum Arthropoda; class Insecta; order Hymenoptera; family Formicidae; genus Dinoponera; species Dinoponera quadriceps. Next base: position 1,574,570 of record NW_014555947.1, read on the forward strand.
TCTCCCCGAGGGCGAAAATATCCCTCGCTCCCTCACGGCTGGATCTCCGACTCGGAGATGCGCGCGGTGATATAAAAATACAGGGTCCCCGCGATTCTCGAAGCGCGCGATCGGATTTGTCGTCGCGACGTTCCCCCGCCGGCCGAGGTGAGAGGAGAAGAGGTCTCGTCTTCCGCTCCGGCGAAGTCCGCGTCGACTGTCCCCCGAGAAGTCGTCTCTCTCGCCTCGGGATTAATATGAATGCGCGCGAGCGAGTGTATACACGGCGCTGCTTTTAAACCGGATGGTTCATTACAACACCGCTCGCGCGGGAGGGAGCGTGATTTTTTGCGCCACCGGGTGGTGCTCGTGACGAACTCGGAGGGGAGGACGGTGAGAAAAAAGGAGAGAGGGAGAGAGAGAGAAAGTCGCTCTCTTATGTATTTATACATCCTCGCGCGTTCGCGGCTGCGGGAGACACGCGCTTTTCCCAGTAAACCCGGAATAGACGCGAGAAGCGAGACGCCGAAGAGGCGGAAGGGTGAGAGAGAGAGAGAGAGGGGGTAGGAGACGCGTGTGTCGGCGGAGGCCCTTGGACCTCTTACGACCGCATTGTTAATTACAATTTGTTTTCCTTGCGCGGCAAACGTGCGAGCACCTGTGCCTATATCGGCGTTCTCGGAAAATTCGTGGTGGAAATCGGCGCACGCCGGCCCTTTAACGATCTCGGCCCGTTTATTCTCGCTCCTCCGCTCGTCCGCGTTTGTTCGGATTCTAAGTTCCGACTCTTCGGCGAAGAGCTGCGGGTCGAAGTTCGCGGGAGCGCGCTGAAATCGCGGTCCTTAATTAACGCGGCTTTTGCGCCGAGCGAGTCGAGCGTCTTAACGCCTGAGTTGACAGACGGAATCTCAAAGCTCTCGGCGGAGGGAGAGGGAGAGAGATAAGAACATCGTGTGTCGCCGTAAGGACGAGCCTCGATGATTAAGCGTAAGCCGCGAGTCTAGTTAGGCGGCCGTCGGGCTCGAAATTGAATTGTTAATGGATGGTCAGTAAATTCAGCTGACAATTGCGCTTCCCAAGCCGAAAGTTTGATCCTACTTTCGACTCGAAAATTCGATTTAACGCCTACTTTGATGTTCCGAAATGATTTATATGAACCCCGTTTCATTCTATTTAATCTCCTCGGCCGAAATTGCGGCTGTACTTTCGATCTCAATATTTCATGTTAAATCTACTTAGATACTTTGAAGCCTGTAACGACCTCTTTTAATTCTGTTTAACTTACAGCTTTTATTTAAAGTCTGTAAACTCTACTTGAATAGTTTGCCTACTGTGATTCTTCTAAATTCTTAACTTTTGGTCATATAAGTAAACTAAATATAATTTGTGTTTTCTATCCTCTAGAGGCGCTAAGTGGGACTAAAGTTTGTATATAAATTAAATTTATATTGATTCTCCAGAAAATTCTGGTCGAAAGTAGATCTAAAATTTCGTCTCGAATAGAGTCGGGGTAGAATCGTTAAGGGATTGTTAACAAACTCAATTGACGATTGCGCTCGGCTTAGGATCTTCGAAATCAGCAAACTCGGTTAGCTTTGCGGCTTTGTTGTGTCCCGGCTCTTGCTCAATCGGTGTCTCACCGTTCGCGCTCACCGGTACTCGTTAATTGGTCGTCTCAGCGGGGACGGGGCTTTTCCGTTCGCTCGGAAAAGTGGAGAGGGGGGGGGGGGGAGGGGGCCATTCAGCTCCGTACAAATAATTATCTTATCCGCGCACTCTCGCGTATCGCGTCATCGCCGCAGTCCCGGCGCCGCTGCATTATTCGCCGGCAAAGTTGGTGCACAGAAGGTAATCCGATTACTTAATTGCACGGGGAGCTCCTCTGTGCAAATTTAATTGCGGCCGTAATAACATTTCGCCGCTCCGTATCAAACGGTTTTACGTGTCAATAGATTGGCCGACGATGTCGCGTATGAAAGCGGCGGGAGGAGCGCGCACGTAATAAAAATTACTCGGACAGAAATTAATTCGTTTACCGCGTCTACGTGTGCGTGCAACTGGTCTGGATGATAATAATAATAATAATTCGCGCATTTTCGACGAGATTGTTGCCACGATTTAACGAACGCGCGTATTTTCAAGCAGCGCACGCGGCTTTGTGCTTTGGGGATTCTGATAAATACTCAAACAAGCGAATACTCTGATAAACCACGCCGTCTGAAAGAATTCCGTTTAATTTTATACCCCGAGATATACCATGTTCCGCGATTTATTCAAGAGAAACTTATATTTCTCTTCCAAGTGGACGAGAGCGCGTTTTGAGGAACTTCTTCTGTAGAGCTTTAAGTAGTCGAACGTGCTTTGTTTTCACCGTCAGGCTTTGTCCGCTCGCGAAAATGGAAAATCCCGATTGCGTGCGATGTATAATTAAATTTAGCGCGGTCCTTACGTGTCTCTGTGCGCAGCTCAAACGGGAGGAGCGTCCAACTCCCTGTTGATCTGTAATCGCGGCAGTAATTAACTAATTACCGGAACGTACCGGACCGTACCGACATCGTCGCGGTCGTAAGATCCGATTTCCTCCGGTTACAAAGCGCGCCGAGGAGCTCCGGCGAAATAAAAAGAAAAAAAGTAAACCTCAGCTTTGTTTCCAGTCCCGGCTTAACCCGGGAGCAACGCGTATACACCATCCGCGGATCAATAAACTGCAGGGAAACGAAGTATACATTCGCTAGGAAAATGCGCAGTTTACGTTGGCTATTGGCATAAAAGTGCCACTACGTAACGACGAGCTACTAAATAAATGGTTCCATAAGTAATCATTATAATTCGCCGCTTAATAGCGGAGATATTAACACATTAACGGCGGGCGATCTCGACGAAAGTATGCTAGGTAGCGCGGCGGCCGCCCGCCTCGTTTTTCGGCCTAGAGCGGGCGATATTTTGTGTGATCATAGAAACTTTAAGGTACAGTCGAGCTAAATCGTATTACTACGACTCCCGCCTTTAAGCCGCAGTCGAGCTAAATCGTATTACTACGACTCCCGCCTTTAAGCCGCAGTCGAGCTAAATCGTAGTACTACGACTCCCGCCCTTAATGTGTTAAGAGGGGCCATAATACTTACAAGGGCTATAATATTACCTTCTAAGTATTCATCCACATTGCGAAAATATCATCTCTTCGTCGAATTGTCACCGCAAGATTTAAAATTAACGTTTAAACGAGAAACTACCGATTTTTACTTAAAAGAAAAAATAGCCCTTCGCGTCCGACTGGAGGAAAAATCGATTTTTCATGCGATAATTTAGCCCGAAGAGTCACGGAAGACGACTCTCGTGAGACGAAGAAAATAAATTCGTCCGCTTCTTTATTCTATTTGCAAAAATAAAAGCCGGGTAAGGGTTAAGAAAGACGGTCCGACGGTCTCGGGAACGTTGAATGATAGAGAGAGCGTGGCGGCGCACCACGCCGAGTGGAACCGAGCGGAATGAACGGAATAGAAAGAGGAGGAGGATGAGGAGAAGGCTTCGTCGGGGCCGCGAGGAGAGCAGTTACCGAACGAATGAGTCACTCACTGCGGCGATTGCTGCCGATACTCAGCGACGTGTAACCGGCTGGCAGCAGGCCGCGAGATAGGTCGCCGCACCTTGCCTCTCGATCTTCCCGCTGTCGGCGAAGACCGAGAGCGAAGTTAAGATAGTTGGCCCAACAAAACACCTTCTCGGGAAAAATCTTAAACTTTAGCCGCACATCGATGGAAATCTATCTACACGTCTGTAAAGTTAGAATTACCCACGTTGAGATGCTCGCAACTGAAGATATGATACTTTTTATATGTATCTCTTGAGGTTAACGTCGCATTTTTAACTTCTATCTTTAATTCCCTCTGAACCACATTCAGGATTTTCATGAAAAATTACCGTGACATCGGGGACTAATATAGAGGCGTACAAACATTTCAGGATTATTGACCGTTTTGTTTGGAAAATATAGTCATGGGAAATTGACAATTTATAATAATATTCACGATATGTACATATTTAAATATCTGTGTACGACTTTTCATTATGAGACGCCTCTTACATTGATAGAAAATTATCGTTATTTTCGGCGGCACAAATATTTTTTCAGTGTTATTATAGTATCGATGATAATAACTTTACATGCGTGTTGCTACTATTTTTGTGGTTGAAATAAAAGGGAAAGGATTTTGTTAGCGTCGAAAACAACTTTAGTTTTCCGTCAGTGCAACGTCGTCGGCTAAAAAGTCGAGCTTTTACGGAGCAACTACCTTAAATCCACGTCTACAATGGGGAGACTCAGCCGGGCGAGATTCGAAATTGTTATCTCCGCGACGTGATATCGCGGCGAGATCCCTCGTTTCTCCGCGTTCTTGCGTTTTTCGCGACGCGGTGACACAGCCGAGCGCGTTTCACGGTTCGCCGGCGGTTTCGGCCGAGGACGGTTTATCGATCGCGCGGCAGTTTTCCGGAGCGCGCGCGAGTGCGCTCGGTCGATTGAAAAATCTGCGGAATATCGAATTTTATTCGACGAATGTCGCGACCGACCTTTCTCACAGTCTCCGATTGCCGGGACGCTTCCGCCGGTCGCGAGAGGCGAAGCCCGAGAGCGCGTTTTGGACGAGGGATGCCGAAGGTGCAGCGGAGGAGAAAATTGGATCATTTGGATCTACGTTCGTGGACGCGGAAGAGAATGAGTCGTTGATTATGAATCCGATGGGAATCCTTGAATAGCTCTCCGTTTATCGAGGCATAATAAGTCCTCCGATTCTTATCGGGAAGTACTTCTCACGCGATTCGTCTTTCACTATCTCCGGTCGGCCGCGCACGTGCGTTGCGCAAACGGAGAAATAATCGCGGAGGGGAATGAAACTCGCAGCTTTCCGATCGGCGAAAGAGAGAACGCTGGTAGGTTGCTCCTTCGAAGTCCACCTTGAACGCGGACTCGTGCGTGTAATACGGACTTCAGAAATTAGAAACTTTCCTTATTCCCCCGTCGGATCTCTGAATTACACCCTCGAGATCGTTCTAGCTACTCGCTCTGTCTTACCGCGTTCAAATAACGGCTACAACATATTTGCATAAATTTCCCGCAAACACTTCGCCCTCCGAGTCTCGCGTTAATTATGCGTACTCGAGGAACGCCAGGAAAAATGCAGAGCGCGTTCGCCGTTTCAATGAGATGCGACTCGCGCGACTGAGACACGTCGGTAGGAAAGAAGTGTTCGGCTAGTTTCATGATAATTAAGAGAAACCACAACGAGAGAGGTGAGGTGAACTCGGGCGAAAGAGGAAGCCGGCGACAGAGGGGAAAGAAAGAGAGAGATCTCAAAGACTGACGCTTTTTCCACTTATCGCCGCGGCGCGCTTCGTCGGTTTTAATATACCGAGTCGCCGAGTGGCGTTTCTTCCGGTCCCCGCGTTGCGTCTTCATCCTTCCCTTTGAACTCTTCTCGTCGTCGCGTGTGTCACGAGCGCAAACGCCACCGAGCGTTATTACGAGGCCTACCTTGGCAACCGCGCAGCTGCGCCGAGCTGAAGTTGCGGGTTGCAACTAAAGGCGCTGCGCGTCACGAAGTCTTCACGAAGTCCGACGACGAAGTTTGCCGCCGTGGTCCGCCGTGGAGTTTGCGGATAATATTGCCTGGGAAATATGGCGGGGAAAAATGTTCACGATGGTGTCGCGGCTGTTTCAAGTTCATCGCTCCGCTTCTTTACGCGCGACCGTCGCCGCAATTGTGTCACGGAGACGAGAACTGGTTTTCTGCAACGTGTAAAATATTAACCCCAGGTATGCACATTTATTTCTCGCAGACGTGATTGCCACATAAGGGTTTGGGGAATCCCGTCAGTCTTTTCAACATAACACTAGAGCAAAATTATCGTATTGTGATTAATTTTTTTTTTTAATCGACCGTACATGAACTGAAAAATACGTCTATTCACTCAGATGTAGTCTAAAATCACAATGAATACCGAAAAACACGTTCATTAAAGAATATTAATTTCTTTTCAGTTCTATGAAGAACGTAATTTTACCTTTTTGCTTGACAAATCCGTAACTTTTTTGCTAATGGAGATAAACGAAGAAACTTTTTTGACTTTAAAAGAACACATTTCAAATTGTCAAAACAAAATTTGGTAGTTAAAATTTCGATTATTATGAATAAAACTACAAGGCTCGAAAGATGACGAATTATCAAATTTCTGGTGATTTAACAAACTAGTATAAAAAATGAAGATTTGTGTTAAAATATACAAAATCAATAACGCATATTTATTTATACTGAAATATTAGTAATACAAAATATAAAAAAGCGAACATTTTTCGTATATATTTTTATAAACTTTCCGTACATTTCGTACACATAATAATCGGTGAGACTCACAAAATTAAGGTTAGTATTCCTCCGCAGAAACTCTAAATTCAAAATACGAAGAGTCGCTTGAATGATCATAACATTCCGATTCAGGTTGAGAACGGAACATCTTTCTTACCTCTTCGTAGCTACGAGAGAGTTTCCATTATGTATCTGCAACAATAAAAAAGTGGAACTATTGGTATACTTGATGTTTCAACGGCTTCGATCTTAAATCTGGTATACTCGATAATATAGAGCACTATGAAGAAAATTCCTTTGTTATAACGTTACTTACTACTATCATTACGAGCAATATTTTTAAGGAAAAATAATATAATCTACAATATAAGTATAATTTGATATAACAAATAATAGCAAATAAGTATGATTTGTTTTAAGTAGGAATTTACACTATCAACTCGGAATAAAGCGATTGAGAAGATTTACTTACTTGCAAAATGTTTCACGGATAATACACTGAAGTCTGAAAGATCTCAGACTAATTTCATAGGCATATTGTTATACAGCTTAACGACGACTCGCTATTTCTGTCGCTGCGAATCATTGATGGAACTCGCTACTTTTTTTCTAAGGCAGCCTATGACCTCTCTATTTACTAACTCTTACTAGTTATAATCAATAACAATGTTTCGAAATTTCGCTAGGATTTCAGAGACCCTAGAATGTATACTTAAGATTAATATATTGTACACAGAATATTAACACGAAAAGATATTCTCTCTAAATACCGAATACTTTATATTCTGCAAAGTGACGTGGGATGCGTCCTCCCACCTCTCTTTCTCTCTTTCCTTTGCTCTCCGTCTCTTGATCTTCTCAAAAAACACGCGCGATGTCATTTTCGCCGCGGAAGACCCAGAGGCTCATAAATATCGCGGCTGTATTATCAATGGCGCGTCACTCTTGTCACTTCAGAGGGAATGTGTGATTATTTTTAAACGGCCACGAAGGCGCAGGATTCACTATTCCGTGGAGAGGGGAAGAGAGAGAGAGAGAGAGATAGCCGATGTTCTCGCTCCTCTCTCTATCTCGGGCGCCTCGGTCCACGGTTAGAGGCGACGCGCGGCTCTTTTTCGGCACGCCGATGTTATTTCCATCCCGACGTTTTCCGACGCGAGTCTCGTCGCTGCGGAATTTCCTGACGAGAGAAACTCGCCCGGCTCGTACGGCCCGGCGTTCCCGAGAAGATTGCACGATGTTCCTGATCGTATCCGTGCGATGAATAAGTCATTCGGTGCGTTTCGATCTTAATAATAAGAAAGAAAGAAAAAGACGCACCGTTATTCTCTTCCTTTTATCTCTTCCTTCTCTTCCCTCTCTCTTTTTCTCCGAATTTTTCCGAGTACGTGAATTACTGCGACGATAAGCACGAGTTTGAGATACAAGCTCATTGCGTAAACGATAATGCGTAAGATGATGACAGTAATAATAAAAAGAGAAAGTCTCACGTGATACTCGTAAAACGCGAGATATCGATGCGACGCAAATGGTCTTTTCGGTTGGTTCATCGCGGATAAAGGCGGGCGTAATTTATACTGGTGGAACGGAATGACATTAATCACGGGGAGCAGCACTAAAGTCTTCATTTAGTACCACATCGGGCGGCGGCACCGTGAAGACACTTTTTTGTCGTCTAATGCGTGGACTCGACTGGATTTCATGCCGCACGCGTGCGTCCGTCGTTGCTGCCTGCGTAATCGCACGCAAGTGAGCAGCGATTCCCGGACTCGATCGGGGGAGTGGCTATGAAATCGTCGGCGCGAAGACGTTTGCAGCCTCTCTGTATATGTTTTATAATATACATAATACATAATCCTCCACTTTAATATAATTTTAAGGTAGTCGCGAGTATAAATGAGTTTTTTTAAGAATTCGTTTAAACTCACATTACGTATAGGTTTGAATATGACCTAATTATTGGCGTATTAGAAAGGCCACTTGGAAGCTAAGATATTCGCAACTGAAGATGACACTTTTTTGCATGTATTCTTTAAAATTAATTCTTTAATTCTTTAATCTTAATTTCAATTTCTATTTTTAATTTCTTCTAAACTCTCTACCACATTTATGACTTTAATTATTTTCATACAATGCCTCTATATTAATATAATTTCTAAATTACTGGGATATTAAAAACCAATTATAGAGACATTATATCAAAATTTCTATCAGGAAAATTTATAATTTATTATAATACCCGCGATATATATATATATATATATATATATACATATTTTAATATTTATATATCACTTTCTATTAAATGTGCACCTTTATTAGCTCAACTGACATATAAATAAAGCATTAATACGAACAATAGAAAATAATATCTCCGTGTTTGTAATATTGTGTGTATATTTCTTTCAATTTCGCTGAGAATTAACATTTATTACTCAGAATATTCATTACTTTGATACCCGATAGATTACGAGATAGTTGAATAAAATCAAACAAGGAAATTTCTCTCAGTAAATACTAGACTTATGCAGGGATCCTTTAATATCTCCACTGACAACCCTCCACTCTGCAATACGACCACCCGAAGTATAATTGTACGTTACAGTTCCGCGCATTACAATTATTCTCTGCCGTCGTCCGGCACGAACGAGAAATTTGCCTCACTGTTTGCCTCTGCGCTTGTCTGAAAATCTCGACTGCTCCTCTCGTGCATGCATTGAAATCCGAATGCATCTCGTAAAAAAGGGGATCACGTAGTTCGGTCTCTGCCTCTCGAGATTTTAATATACAACGTTGCGGCGCTACACGCGATCTGGTTAATAATCGAATCGGATTACGTTTCCGCCGTCGCCGCTATTGTGCTCGCGCGGAGTTGGCTGCTGCTCTCTTCTTCTCGTCTTTTTTTATCCGCACGCGGCATTAATCGCTTCCGCCGTGGTATCGATTATCGGGGCCGATGCGACGTATCGTGAAATATAACGAGGTGAGGCGGGGAAAAAGCCGCGCGAGACACACGCGGTCCATTAAACAGCGTGTCTTCGTTGTTTCTCGCCGGTGCCCACGCGCGATAAGATCTCGCCGGGGCGAAGAAGAGACAGAGAGAGAGAGAGAGAGAGAGAGAGGAGAGGAGATTCGAGCGGATCGATACTGACAAGGATCTGACCCGGTTTCCGCGATTTGGCGCGGAGTATTATCGACCCGCCTGGAGCAGCCTCTTCCTTCGCCTTCGCTGTTTCTCTCGCTCTTGCCGAGTCTTCGACCCGGCATTGTCGACGAAGTTAAATTAGCATTTTATCGGCGAGTAACACCGCGGCTCGTCCTCGCGCACCACCGTAGTTCCTGCCCTTCGGATGAATTAACCAAGCTCTTCCTCCTTCTCCTCCTTCACCTCCTCACTGTCCTTTTCTGAGACTTGTCGGTTCTGATCCCGCGGAACGCGCGTGAGATCCGAGTCGCGTGCACCTTGCCGCACGGGGCTTTTTTTCCCGCGCGGGGAAAACGCGGCGTTTCACCGATTTTGAATTGAAAAAAAGTCGACGATTCTCCCACGCCGCGCGTTATGTTAAGCGAAGTGCGAGTATTACCGCGTTATAGACTCGCGTTTACGGTGTAGAATTCCGTTGTGCGAGATCGCGAATAAGATTTCGAAGAGACGGGTTCTCTTTTGTTGCGCTCGTAAGAGATGTGTGTGGCTCCGTGGACGCGACGTTATTGTGGAATTATCTTGCGGATTTTTCGGCGATCCTTGAAAATGACTATAGGTCGGCTCTTTCGAGCTGAACCAGGTTTCTTCCGTTAGAGTGAAACGAGTATTCAGGGTCCAACGTAAGAAGCCCTCTTATTTGACATATAATTTATGAGATTTAATTACCAGACATAATTTTTAGCTGTAGGAACTAAAAACTAGGCACAGGGACAAAAGGGTTATCTGAATTGGCTACATTTCAGTTATGAGAGCTCGTTTTTACCTGCGAGAATTAACTTTTAGCTGTGAGAGCTAATTCTTTCTTTCCGTGTAATTAAAGAAGCCTCTATATATAGCCATTCTCAATAATTAACAACTCAAAATTTTGCATGGTCGTCTACGCAAAATAATAGAGAGGACTTTTCCATTCACATTGGCATAAGTATGACAAATGTCCAAATTTAGCGACAAAGATCCTGCATAAGCTATAAGTTAGGAAGAAAAGGAACATAATCCAATGCAATGTTCCAGTTCAGCTAAAAAGAACTGGCCTACATCGAACGAGGTGAATTCATGGAACGCGAGGATCAGGAGATGCGGCCGAAAAGGCCAAAAGACGAGTCGCTCGCTCATGCGGACGAAGCGTAAGCGGATTTATAATTAGAGGGCTGAATCTGATTCCCACGTAGCTACTTGAGCGTGTAACACTTAGCTGGAAAGAGAATACGCTTAACAACCGAAGAGATCTCCTTTCGCGATAGCGGGCATGATTGCATTCGACGGTGCAATTATACTTATACCTGCGCGGAAAAAGCGACCGGTCTTGCGAACTCACGCGGTATCTGGAGCATCTCTCCCTTGTCTAGCGAGATAAGACTTTTAATCCGTTCTTTATCGACGTGTTCTAATGAGATACTCGAGGCGCGCGTCTCTTAGCGATTTTTGCCCACGACGATATCGGCTTTTGTTCTCGGTTTTAGCCGAACGATGGAAATCTAACAGCGCCGAGTCTCGTTTCACTACATCTCGCGGATTCTTAGACGAGACTTTATCGCCTCAAACGGATTTGCCGGATAAGTCGTTTCTATTGTAGTCTTTATCTAGAACATCGACTAGAGAGATAAAGAGAGAGAGAGAGAGAGAAGCCCTGAATCGTGTTTCGTAAATTTATGAGCAGCCGATTTCAAAGCATTTGTAGTCGTTAGTGAGTAATTAGCCGGAGAACAAGCAGGAAATAAAATATTTGTTCCGTCCAGGACCTCTGCGAAATCTCCGTTTATAGTTACATTCTAATTACGTTGCTTTCTAGGTCGTTATCAAAGTGGAATCTCATTTCATAATTGAAAAGCTTATTTCAACCGCGCATTTTAAGGTTCCTCCTCTAAATGTCCCGTTTCGCATTTGGAGCGCTTCGGATCTCTAAGAACGCAATAATCACGGATACGACGCACAGTAGTGCGGAGGTGGAAAACAATCCAAAATCTTGAAAATAATGTTTCTACGCATGGACTGCTATTTTGGGAGGCTTTTGCGATATCTAACGAATAGTAGTTTCTTGTTATAAAAATATAAAACATGAATATATTTGATTTAAGGAACAGACCTCAAATCGTAGAAATAGACCATTATACTTTCCTTATTATCTAATGTCTAACCGAATTATATCTCGTGTGTAAATGTAATATATATATATAGCTTACTTTATATGTGACGTAATTATTTTTCTAAAGTTCTTAACGAAAATCCTATTACAGTGCTTACAACAATGATATTAAAAATTTCGAGTTTTATTTATTTCATTATGTCTATAAAAAGTGCTACACTTTCCTCCAAGCTCTTGATTGTGTGTTTTGACAACAGGCTACTACTAAACCGTCCTATGAAAATTACATGTTACTTCTTGCAACTTTAATTGCAATTATTATTGTAATTATTAAGTACACTCTTATATAAAATATTACTTAATATATACAATATTACTTGATAATTATTACATAAGAAATTATCAGATAATTTTTTTGTAACGTACATGCGCACGATTTTGTGACAATTATAAGCATAAATGGAAACATGTACTCGTTTATTTTTGTTTCATTTCTATGTTAGGCGTCTTAATATTATTTTCCATGTGAAGAAACAAACAAAACGAGATCATGAAGCATCCAAGAAATTCCGAAGATACGAAGTTCCTCCCGCTCTTCCGTGTACAGTGCGTCACTGTGCGACTCGGCTGTTCCGCGAATTCAGAAAAATTCACATCTGCGCGAGTGTCTTAAAGAGACACGTGCAGGGCCATACGGCGCGAGCGGCGTGTGCACTTGGCGTCGATTAAATCGTCGCTTATTATAAAAACGTCGGTGTCTAATGAGCGACTGTACGGGTTCATTAATGGCCACGGGAGCGGAAGAATATCGAGCGAACGGGCGATTCGTCTCGCGATAAGTAGCGCGATTGTGCGCCGAGAGCGCGGACGTCGGCGCAGGGCCTCGTTGTAAAAATGATCGACTGGCGGCGATTTTTTTTTTACGACGTCGTAATGTACAATCAGCGTTGCGCAACGCTCTCCTCTCCTCGGGAGACAGAGAGGGCAGAGAGATGCCGTATCGCCAGATGCTCGTCTCCTCTGCCTCTCGACTCTTCTCGCGAGTTGTGGAGCACGCGAACCGCGCACTCGACCTCGATGCGGCGCGCCACGCTTTTTCACATTGTTCCTTTTACCTCCGACGTGAGACACGTGTGCCTTGCACCTTACCGAGTTTCGATACACAGCCCCGAAGTTGGGAATAGAGTCGCTGTCGCGAGCGCACCACTCTCTCGCCGAAGACGTTCTTGCGATTTTTCGTATAGTTAGCCGCTAATGAGAGCGATGTCTCTTTGAATATTCGCGTCGCGATTGCATCGTTCGTTCCGTGTAACGCAATCGGCGGATTCATTCGGTCGGCAGAGAGAGAGAGAGAGAGATGACGAGCGCGACGCGACATCCTTTCAACCAGAGCGACGCGTTCCGTTTTAATTCACCCGAGCGAGTTCTCATCTTCGATAATGATTTTCAGGGTTACGCGCTCGCGATTGCCCTTTGTGCCGCTCGCCCCGGCAATTGCACATTTTTCATTAAGCTTGCTCGGTGGCTCGTCTCCGTCGCGCGAACGAGGCGCGAAATGACGAGCCGGGAACGGTTCTCTCTCTCACTTTTGCTCGCTTTTCCTCTCATATTTCCTCTGTCTCTCTTTCGGCGCAACATTTTCCATGCTTGCGCGATAATAAGTATTCAATTTTCGCGTCGGACGGCGCGGCTTTATGGACGCGACGTGCGTTATTACCGCAGGCTTAATTGCTTTTTGCGGAGATAACATTAGCGCGCTAATTTCCCTTTGCGGTGCGCCAGCGACTCGAGATAAACTTGTCCGCCCCTGTTTGCCTTCGTTCATTAGACTCTCGTCTACGCTTTATATTATCTCCCTATCTCTACCACCCGAGCGCGGCGACGCACCTGAACGAGGCCCCGGTCTAATAGGCGGTTCGCATTACACGCGGTAACTATTCTTCCCGATGCTGTTCCGAGAACGCGGTAGAGGTAGGCCGGGGGGAAGCGAATGGACGGACCGATAGACGGACGAACGTTAATGCACGAAAGTATAATCTAATCGAGTCGAACGTAGACGAGGCGCATTTGAAACTCCGGGGAAATAAGCCGATATAATTGTGGCAATAACCCGAGATTGTAATTAGACCATAATTAACCGCGATGGCGCGCGTAAAGATAGCGAGGAATATAGCCCCGAGGCTCGGCCTCGCAGCGACGATGCGTCCGCTACGTTAATTAAAAAAATTATCGCCATCGATTAGTTTGACTTTTCCGCTCATCGCGGGGATACATGCACGCGGAGATGATTTATCTCCGCGATTTCATCGTTAATATCTCTCTCTCTCTCTCTCTCTCTCTCTCTCTCTCTCTCTCTCTCCTTTGCGCTTAGAGGAGAAGCTTTTTCTAAAGCGTATAATAAGTCATCCATCTATTTATCTCTCTCTCTCTCTCTCTCTCTCTCTCTCTCTCTCTCTCTCTCCTTTGCGCTTAGAGGAGAAGCTTTTTCNAAGTTTCTTCTCGTTCATCTATTGTAAGTCGCAGACCTACCGCAAAAATTATATTCTTGTTTCATTTTCTATTTAACCCTGCTATTCTGTTCTATTTGACCCGAGATCATTCTTATTTCTCTGTTACATTTTCACATGATTGAGTGAGCGTTCTGCAATTTCATGACTTAGTTGCACAGCTCATTAATTTGAAGCTGAACTATGAAACAAAGTCGTGAAATGCCAGAACGCTCATTCACCATATGAAAACGTAACATGGAAAGAAAAATGAATTTTATGTCGAACAGAACGGCAGTGTTAAGCTAAGACACTGGATATACAGCTGCGTTATTGCTTTTGTATACCGTAAACTCAGAAGGATTTTACTCCAGAATGCAAATATGCTCAATCTATCTGTCTTCTTTGTGAATAGATCTCGCTTCTTTCTCACGATTCTTCTCACCGGTTTCTTTTCCCCCGACGAATACCTCGCACGTGCATCATTCACTCCGAGTATCATAGTACTTATACTTGCATTAGGCGGCTTCGTAGCCTAATTGCGTGCGGGAATCGAGCGGGACGTTCGGATTCGCGGAATGATCTGTCGCGCGCGATTCTCCTCCGCTCCCCCGTCTCCTCACTGCCCCGTCTTCGAGCGCGACTTCCGTGCGGCCGGGATGCGCCGGCTAATGTAAATTAAGCCGCGCATGTATATTAACTACGTGTTGTTCGCGCCGCGATATAATCTAGCTGTAACACATTTGCAAACCCACCACCGACGACTAAATTATTCGCTGCTCCGTCCGCGAAACGGTACTTCGGGATTACGACGTGGTCGTGCTTATGCGCACTATAGTTTTAATACAACTATAACGGGCCGAAGCGTCTTCGCGTTGCTGTACCGCGACGTCGCGCAACGATTACATGGTTCTTAATCCTTTATCCTCCTTTCGGAGGGATTGTAAAGAATAATTTCGGGACGACGATCGAGGGTGTTTGAGGTAGCTGTGACGCTGAATGACGTACCTTTTCAGTGGCACATCAAGAGGTTCATTCATAAATTTAATATTTATCAGGCAAAACATTACGTTTCTATACATTTATTTCTCTATCCGGGTAATAAGTGTTAATTTGAAACCAAGTTGAGGAAGACATATATATATATATATNATATATTTTTTCTTATTAGTGCCATTTTTACGGTTGATCTAATATGGTTGTAGGGATACTAAAAAGAGGTATATAAGTGTTTAAATATATGTATATATATTTCGAAACGTTAGCAGAACGCTGATTTAAGACGCGGCATACCTCCGGAAGCAACGCAAGTGGATTGTACCAATGGCCGCGAAAGCCTCAAGACTAGTATTAATTACTATCATTCGATATTTTTGTCCGATAGTTTATTATTAGATATTTCTTTTTTTCTCGCACGAATTCACATGTCTGTTAAGTGAAGAGAGAAACGAAACAGCGATCGACGCTCCCGTTTCACGCGCGTCGGCATTTAATCCGCGACGCCCGAAATTTTCAAGCGGGAAGCCGCGGGAGAACGGTAGTTCGACACCGAGCGTTGCTATCGCAGTTCGATTTACGTGGTCGCGAGACACGTCGCGTCATAGGATTTAGCGATTAGGAGGAATGCAACGGTTTGCAGATTCCTATCATATCTGCGACGGCGAGACCCGTCCGATATGTCTCGCGGCTGAAGCCGCGTCTTCGCGCGTACAACCGTCTCGCTCTTTCCCTCTCACTGGCTCGCACGCTCTTCGCGCACTTAGCAGCCGAGTGTACTAACTCGCGATGACGTCTTTCATTTACGCGCCGCAACTTTGGCGCGTCTAGGGGGCTACCTGATTCGAGACACGTCTCCGTTGCGTCTCTGGCGAGTTAACGGCGACTGACACGCGACACCTTGCGTTACGGGTGGCGACAAAATGCGAAATTTCGCAGCGCGAACAATTACAAAATATTCGAGGAAATTACGAAGTACTCCCTGATTAATCTACTAATTATTCATTGCCCAAACTGCACGCAAAGAAAAATATTACTTGTACTGCGAAGAAAAGCAATGGTTCAGTTTATCTTCTTCCTTTTAAGTAATGGTTATCTTGAAGAGAAAATATTTTTCGGCATAAATATATACTCGTCGTGTATATTAGATAAGCTCGTTATCACTTACTCAAAAAAAGAATTTGTCCTCTTTTTAATAATATTATAAACACCATGAAAAAGAAAGTTAAATTCGGTTATTTGGAATATAAGTAAACCGAAGTTCTAGTTTTAGTATTTTAATATTCTCGATTGAGGAACTAAACTTACCAGGGGATTGAGAATATATTTTGAATAAATCTGACGCGCTTACGATGAACTTGTGATATATTTGCGAAAATATATATTGTTTCAAGTAGTATTTCATAAGTTTACATATAGAGAGGCCGGAGCGTCGCTCCGTTCAAACTTGGTGAATTTCCTAAAGATATCGCGAAATCGTTTCGCGAACAAATGTTTTAGACGCAGAACAAACGCCAAGAGAGATCGAAAATCCTGAAGTCTTCGATAAGGAGACGCCGTTAACGCGACAAAGAGGCACCCACGAGTGAACGATTTTCCCATCGTCGAGATTTACTCCGAGGGATTCCGAGAAGGGGGGCGTCCTATCAGATTCAATCAGCGGCCGGACACGTCGCCACGGGACGTAATCTCCTATCATCGTATTTATACACAAACCTCGATTCCCCGGTATCAGCGATCCCATACATCAAGCCCCGGGGAGGGGGGATTATAATCGGGCGACTTGTCAAATTAGCATCAGCTAACGATCAAACGGCGGAGAACCTGCGCCGGGTAAGAATTCACCACGGGGCACTGCGCGAGCCATCAGATATCAGTCGGCCGTGTTACGATGGCGTAACATTATCTCCGCGATCGGGAAACGAGAGCCTGCACCGAGAGCACCACGGTCAAGGAAAGTGCGGTGTGTGCGTCTGTGCACGGCCGTGCGCTACCTGCTGATTTCACCCGCCTCACCGATAAGACACTCGCCGGGGCGTTTCCTCGAATTGTTTGCGCGCGCGCACGTCACGGCGACGTGATTCAGAAGCGCGTTCTCGGCCGTCGTATCATCGAATGCGCGATAACTGCTGATTGCGAGCGAAAGCGAAAACACAGTGGGCGCGTACGGAGTCAGCCGAGTCACGCTGCGGCGGGTTCGCGCCGGAAGCCCCGCTTCTTCGCGTCCTGCAGGATGTGGAGCGAGCGGAAAAAAGTGCCGTCTTCCTGCCGAAGGGTTTCCACACTGCTCGAGAGAGCTTGATACGCAATATGAATGATCCTCCTCTCTATCTCTTACAATAGGCGTCTTACTTTTACGACGAGAATAGGAAGATTGACTGTAACGACAGGAAATGCGTTCGTCTCTTCCCATTCGAGCGTAACGTAACGTTCGGCTTCGTTTTATGAGAATCACGGAATCCCGAAGTCTCAGCGCGCTGTTTCGGAATTAATGCCGTTTCCGCTTTAATTTCGTCGTCGCCGTCCTTCGCGCTCCGTTAGACGAACTGTGTTTCCCCGGCGCGGCGGATCGCGTTTTACGACTGGCGAGATCCCGTTTGTAAATCTCTCGAGCGGCTCTTATAAATTTTTCCGCGCGCGCGGACATCGATGGACGGTCATTCCCCTCTTCTGCTCTCTCTCTCGCGCTCAGTCTCTAACTCACCTTCCCCGGCGAAGACGTAAATATTTTCGGGATCCCCGTTCGTAAAGAACGGCAACGCGTCGACGGCGCCGCGACCGGAGCGCGTCCGCACAGCCATACATCAGAATCCTTATATACTGCGTCGTCTCCGCGGTTCAAACCGGGGTCACAGGCGGGTGGACCACACGCGTGTTATGTGCAAGCATCCGACCCGGTATCGCAGGAGGTGAGAGGGTGGTGAGCCCACTCCGCGAAACTCGGAATCTCGGAAGGGCCGCGTATACTTCACCGAACGGGGGTCTCCCCCTCGACTCCGGCCGCCGAAACTTGCGGACCCTCTTCTTCTCGAGGGACTCCTCCAGCATCGATATCGGCGGATAATATCGTCTATTGTTGTAACAGGGGCATAAAGCATCGCCCGGGCGACGCTTAACACATGGCCGCGTTTTATTGCTCGACGAATGGCGCGCCGAGGTTTCGTGAGATGCGCGCGATGCAGCCGTTTCGAAAGTTGTCTCGTATAGGTGCGCCATCCTTCTCTCGGCCTTTATTGCCCCTTTAATTGTGGAGAGTCGACGGGGATCGTGCACCTTCTCTCTCTCTCTCTCTCTCACCCGCCGAAGTTTCTTGTATGACAGTCACGCGATATCATTCGATACTCCGATCGTTCAATTAAATCCCCTCCGTGCGACGTTCGCTCTCGTTGTGTCATGAGCGATTTACCGGCCGGTAATGTATTTATTTTGACGTTAAATTTGATACTTTGATGTTGATTCAAATTGATTCTGATATTCATTTGGATATTTGGATGGTATCTCGATATTACTACACGGAGAGAATATTGTGGTAAAATTTACCACCAAATTTTGTAATACTGCACCGAGTCGCAATTTTAGTTTTACTTTAAATCTAATTTAGTTCTGTATTAATTCTATTGCGCTCCTTTGGCGCTACAGGTGGGGAACTTATTGCCGTTTTCCCCGCCTGAAGGCTTAATATAGAAAGAAAGAAAATTTAGACTCTGAAGGACTAAATTAGCCTTTGTGGCACTAAAGGAGCATTTATTGTGCCTTTTTGACGCTACAGATGGAAACTTGTTTCTATTTTCTCCATTTGTAGACTCGATGTGGAATTTCAACTCGGAATTATAACCGAAGCCGCTAGACTGGCTTAAGACTCGCGAGAAAAAAAATTGAATTCCTTACTTAAACTATTAGGATCTTATTTTTAAGACTATAAGCTATCTTTTGAGCTAAAAAGAAATCGATTCTTTGAAACCCTCAAGGTGATGTGACCCCTTAATTGACGTTTCCGTCGTAAATCACCACTCACCAATATTCGTGCACAACGTAGACCCTCGCGCTATCGATTCTCTGAGGGGCCTTGACGCCTTGGCTGCTTATTGGCGCGCCGAAACTCACGAGAAATTGGCGTCGTGATATAACGCACAGTGGACGTATTTCCGCGCCGCAATAAACCGCGGCGAATCGATTTTCGCGGCGCGTATCTCACGGGGAACACCTCGCGCGCGCGTTCACTCCCGGCAAGAGGAACGCGTCGATTAAACGGCGCATGATAAATCTGCCGGACCGCGAGTTGTACTTGTTCACTCGCTAGTGAGGAGTAAACGGTGAGGAGGGATTTACAGTGTCCTCGCGAAGCTTTAACCGAGTGTCAGCGGACCTTCGAGATCTCACGCTCACCCGTTGGCGGCAAATAACACTATCGCGCGTATCTCACAACCGGGATTGCGCGATCGTCGAATAAACGCGCGCATAACGCCCGATGCATCACCCGATACGCGTCGAGGGGAAGAATCGCGTCAGGACGAGAAGATCGAAGATACTCCGAAAACATTAACGCGAGTTTCGTGACCGCTCTTTCGGCGAAGAATTGAAGATGATTATTATCATCAAGTTGTCATTTATTCGACACTCCGGGACAAATCAGATCGAGAGAGCGCGTAAATTCATAAGAAATAATAATTTATTTTGATTTTATTTCGTCTCTTCTACTGGATCCTTTTGGTATGTAACGTTATTGATAACGTAAGAATATTGAAAATAAAATACGATACAAAAGATAGATAAAAAAAGAAGAAAAAACGAAGTAGGAGCAGTAATATATATTTAAAATTTAATCTAGTTTTTTGTATCTTGAAATTATTTAGGTAGATATATGTATAGGTATACGTCCCAGATCATTCTGTATATCGATGGAAATATAGAGAGATATATAGATATACGAAGAAACAAAGGCAGCTTGTATAGATAGATATATATAGATCGAGGTGTAAATATACCTCTGAAATTTCGCGCGGGCTTTTATAAGAAGTGTCGATTGTGTCGTGGGTTAAGCACACAGGCGCCTTTTTATCTACCGTGTCATTGCTCGTACTTTGCTCTCATCGACGGAAATGACTAATGTGCGGAAAAATGGTGTCCTTAATTTGCTTTGCGCGCCATCGTCGTACAGGTGATCCGTCATGCATCGATCTCCCTACACGGTTGATGCGCACAATAGAGCGAAGTTGCGAAAGAAGAACGCGAACCTAATTGATTGACGCGAGGTGGAAGACTTCGACTGAAATCCGATGGAAAACAAACACGCATTATGTGACGTTATCAATGTAAAGGAAGAGATCCCTTCGCGCGAAGAGAACCACGTGTCCAAATCGTTCGAGATTTTGTCTCGACATCTCGTTGACGATCTCTTCATTTCTCCCTTCGATTTCGGAATTAATTGTTGAGTTGTTTTACCACCTATAATTTGAAAATCTCGAGTTGGTGCGCAGAAAAACAAATCGAATCAATAAAGTTTTCAACAGTACACATGATTGAGATAAATCTTGATTCAATGGCGATATCATTGAAACTAATATTTTAATTATCGAAACAATACATAACATAGTAGTCTTGATGACATTTGTCATTGAATCGAGAAGATTCACTCCGATTATGCTGCTGTTGGAAATTTTATTGATTCAACAACGTGTGTTTTTAAATGACTGATTTGGAAGGTTATAATTATATAACGACGAAAGATTGAGGGTTTCAAATGGGTTGGTTGATGTAGTGGGTAACGAAGTTAGTTCATTGTGACATTCAATTGTACGACTTAAATTGCTTTATATTGCTTTGCGAAAAATGGCAACAGTCACAAAGGTCGAATATTTAACGATCAATTGTAGATACATTCAATCCAACGGCGAGAATTGTTCTCCGAGGATAAAAGTCGCAAAGACTCGCGCATTCTCATCGACTCGATTCATAGAGAGATCTATGGAGACGATACGATCTGGCATACAGACTCCGGCGATCTCTATCTCGCGTCGAAAAGGGTGAAATTCCTGTTCGTCTTTTCCACGAGTAAGAAAAATACGAGGGAGCGCAAAGCCGCGGCAGAAGTCGAGCAGGAGAGAAGGTGCGATCGTATCGGGCGAATTTATTCGAATTTCCTTACGCCTCGTCGGGAACGGTCGCCTTTCTCATGTTAGCCGCTCTCGTTGCATCTCTCGTTTCATCTGCTTACGAAACAGAGGGGAGATAATCGCGTCATCCTCGGGTCGCGTGGAAGATTAGGTATTTTTCACGGGAGGAAGAAACACCGGGATCGGGGTTCCCTCTTCGGAGAAACCAGACACTAAAGATGCGACGAATAAGGCGAGAGATAATGGAAAAAAAAAATTTGTTCCCAACGAAATTATTTTCGAAGGTATGCCGAGATGAATTTCATCCGAACGAAAATTTCGCCGGGAATTTAATCACCGAATATGAGCTTCCACGTGGCAGAGAAAGAGAGAGAGAAGGCTTAAACGAATATTTCACTGTGGAAATTTAGGAATGAAATCACAGTGGAGGGATAAGCCTTTTTTCGCAATAAGAACCTGCCTAGGAAGATAATCCTGTGACAAATATGTACCGGGAACACGCGGAGGACAAACGATCGCGAGAATTCTTTTTTTCCATTTCTTTACGAGCGGCATTTCGTAACGAATCCCGCCGAAAGAGAGAAGGAGAGAGGATCAGAGAATTCGGGGGTGTTCGCACGAGTACGGAATAAATTGCCGGTCCGAGCTAATCCGGCGTTTGAATCGTGAACACGGCGCGTATTGCACTAACGAGCAAACACACGCACGCGGGACTGGCGTATCGTGGCCGCGCAGGCAAGGTGAGATCAGATGCTAATCCCGCTAATCCCATTAGAGAACAAAGTCCGGAACCAGTTTACTAAAAGCGGGACAGCTCGAAAAGTTGTAGACAGCGCGCGGATACCTCGGCGGCGGGCACGCGGCGGCCGGTCGGTCTCGCCGGAGATGAGGAATTGAGATAGCAACGTGTGCCGTAGGTACCCCGGGGAAACGCCTAGCGTCCGTCGTCCTCTAGTCCCAAACCGTAAATCCATGTACACATACGCGATACGGAACCGTAAAGAATCGCGCTCACTGGATCACGACAGCCCAATTACCGCACGCGAGCCGGCCGAAAGCGTCGGCGGGAGAAGGCGAGAGTAGCCTTCGGCCTTTGTGACCGGCGCTACGCGGCGAAGCACCTCCGGTAACGTGCTCGGCAGATTACGTTCTTGCGCTACAGCGACGCGAATAAATTATTTATCACGGGTACTTACGCGAACGAGCGAGCGAGATCCCCGAGGCGAATCTCGGCTAGGCGGAGGTGAGGCGATGTGAGGCGGGGAGAAGAGCGGAAGGGTGAACGTCCGCCCGACGTAACGGGTCAAGATTTTCCGCGAATGTTTCGTAATAAGTTTCGTGGAAGAGATTCCACGGCGAGAGGGGCCTCGAGAGCCGTCCCCGCCGCCTTCTCCTCCACCGCCTCGTCCCTCTTCCAAAGGAAAACCGGTAGTCGTAATTCCAGTATCCAGTGAGAGCATCAGCCGAGAAAGAAGAAGCCGGGGCCTTATCGTCTAGACACGGCCGGTAGTAGCTACTACGGCTTCGCCCTCTCTGAGCTAAATCCCTGCTGAGAACAATGGCATCGTGCGATAACGATCGCTCGAAATCGCACATTCATGAGTGGCCCGGATAATTAATCGAACGCCGGTGTAAAAGCGCAGAAACACGTGCGATTTGAGAACGGAGCAGAGAATAGAGATTAGGGAAAGAAGCGCGAGGAAAATACGAGTCGCGAGAAAGCTGTAAACGCGACTCTAGCGGATAAATAATTATATATATATACACAGGGTGTCCCAAAATTGGATCGACGATATAGCGTTGTTATACATGTCATACAATTCAGCTTCCTCGCAAAACCTGGCGATCCCGGGATCCCCGGGAAGAGACAAAAGAGAGAGAGAGAGAGAGAATATTTATTTACGCTGCTGTGCGCTTTTAACGTCGGCTACATACTAGAAGTGCATAATGTATGTACTTTCCTGGGTGCAGAAAAATTCAAGGTTATTAAACACGCGAGGTGTTAAGAAACGCGCGCGGTACATATTCATGTCATCCGCGTCTGCCGTGAATAACCGAACGGCTCTCTCTCTCTCTCTCTCTCTCTCTCGGTTTCTCTCCTCTATCCCAATTGAAAAGTGTATCTCGAACGGTGCACTCGATTAATACGCTCGTAATAGGCTAGCCGCGAAATAATTTCGTCTCGTCCATCTTTCACGGTCCCGCGGCGTTAGAAAGCTAATTTAGCGGCGCGCCGTCGTCGTCGGGGCACATAAATTGGCCGCTGCACGACTAATGTTTGCTGGCCCTTATTAAATTAAAAAGCGCGCTGCTGTTTCGATCAGAGATCAAGCCGAAAGTTCACGAAAAACGTCCGCGCGAGAAAAAAGGGACGTTTCCGCAATAAATCACGCCTCTCCTCGATATACCACGAGGCGAGGTTATTCGGCTCTGCCATAATTCATTTTCACAGTTATCGGTCGCGTCCCCCGGGAGATCGGTACCTGGTATTAAAGCTACCGGCTACTCGGATAGATTTCACCGTTTTTTCAATCGTAGGCTCACGCCGGCTCTCTCGGCGCGGCTTAGCGGCCGGGACGTTCGTCCAAAGAAATTTTTTATACCGCCGTATAATTATTTACGCGACAGAACCGGCGTGGAGGAGGAAGAGGAGGCGGTAGAGAGAGGATCTCAGATGCTCTCGCGGTAACCCCGGCGGCAGGTAGAGGCAGGAAGTATAAATCACTATGAGGAATGGACGACATATTCAATAACCTCGCAATAAAGTGGGACGAAACTTTATTAGGAGACGTATGACGACGGAGAAGGAACGTGGGGGGACGTAGAAGAAGGAGGAGAGACCTCTGTCTCTCCCTAGAGAGGAAAAGAGAGAGAGGGAGGGAGAGGGGAATCGCAAATTTTGTCCCTTTCGGTGCTGTCGTCCGCTATAAATCGTCAGATTAATATCGTCCGTGTGGGAATCCGGCGATCGAGAGAGAGAGAGAGATCGGCTCGCCCGTGAAAATCGCGCGATTTAGAAAATCGGATACGATTCCGCAGAATTACGATCGCAATATTCGGATTAGAGGAAGAGGAGAGGAAGCGCGAGCGGGCGAGTGATAATTCGTGTCGATGTTTCCGCAGTCGCAATTTCGCACCTCGGAGTGACTTCAAATCGCGAACCTGTTATTCTGAGACAAAGAGCAACGGGCGTGCATGTATATTAAATATTACATTATTATTATCGGAAGTCGGTAAAAAAGAAAGAAAATTATTTCTATATTTTATTAATTACATTATATTTTCTTATTTACTTAATTTTATTTTTTAAATAAACGGAGGAAGGGGACAAGTATTCTCTAGAGAAATGATATAAAAGTAAATTTATTTATTTACAGTATATAAATTACACCTGCAGGATCCGCATGAAAGATAAAAAACAATAAAAACTGATAACAACTAATAACGACGATGTCGTATAAAACAGACGCGAGAAATTCGAAAGAAGTCACCGGACTTGAGATTCGACATCGCCGCGCGATTCGAGGGAGAATGTTCCAAGTCGGTCGACGGCATCAAAGTTAAGCCCGAATTCGCTTTGCGTCGAAATTGTTCGGGCGGACGGACCTCGAAATTTCACGTTCCCCGCTTGAGCGTTCCAACGGCGTTTCCTGCGAGAGACGCGCATCGTCGTCCGCGTCAACAATTCAGCCCTCGACCGCAAGACCCGCGAGACTATGCGCCGTGATGTTTCGTCCTTCGATGCGATGTTGTTACTTGACAAACAAGGTACCTCGGTCCCGATAGTTATACTTCGATCCCTTCGGACCGGCAATCATCGTCAGGGCTGAAGAACGCGCGGTTGGCGGAACGGAGAGAACCTACTCCCGCCGCATTATTCCTGGCGCAATCGTGGGAGAATTTCCGGCCGCGGTAGAGAGACGATTTGTCGGACCGGTGGCGGGAGGAACACCCGAGAAGTTACTCGGGGGTAATAACCGAGCGATGCCGGCTGAATTGCCTCGGACCGAGGCAACCGGATCCGGTGTCACGTCACGTTCCTCTATATCTCTCGCATCGCGTGTCTTCTGGACCGACTCAGTCGCGGGGGTGGGCTCCTCGAAACCGCTGCTGCAAAATTTTCCAGTTTCGTTAAACTGTCCCAAAAATATATCCTCCGTTTTAAGCACCCGTCCAAAATCAGTTCTCTCAACAGCTCCGACATTTCGATTCTCGTTCAAATCTCGAATTATACCGAACCTCCGTAGCTTCGAATAACATTACTCTCACTCGTAACTATAAGATCTATACGATAAGCGCACTTATGGATATTTAAGTCAAGATATATTGCAAAAGTTTCCATATGCCAAACTAAGCAGCTAACAGCAGCTATAAGAATTAATGAAGTCTTCGAATTCTGGAGTGGGACTTGACTCCCAAAAATTTCGTTTCCTTTAGTCCTTCAGCCTCCCCGTACCGAGAAAATCTCGGCCGGGTCAGCCGCGACTAATAGCCGTGCGTTTGCGAAGCGCAGTGAAGGATCCGAATATTCCGACGGGAAAGAAAGAGGAGGCGGAAGGAAAAGGCGAGAAATCCGCGCGGCCGAGAATAACCGCACGTGCCGATAATCTTCGAAGATGGCATCGAGCGCGCGCGGTCCTCACGACGTCTCGGGGCGACGTTCCCGGCGGAAAATCGCGCGGATTCCGCTCGTCGAATTAGCCCGCACCGTCGGCTCTCTTTGATTTCAATTCGCTCGCGCGGCCTGAATGAGCCATTAGCGCCGCGGCACGCGCGCGCCTCACAGACAGTATGACGCTGTTGCTCGTGCGATCTCCCGAAATAACCGTCCGTCCGACGGGCACACACGAGCGTCGGTAAGTGCACGCTGAGCGATCTCGCCGACAGGTGCGGGCGCAGCGCGCGCGGAAGAGACACGCGATTGAGAATCCTCTGCCAATTACCGGTCCGGCCGATCGTTTCGCGACGTTTCGAGGGGCCGGCGCTCCCCGGTCGAAATTACCACCGTTAATACCGAGCGGAATTCGCGCGCGAAATCGGCACTCGCGCCATCCGGAAATCCGCTTTCGCGGATTGATCCGCTTTTGCCGACTGTTTCATTATAACTATCCTTCCTCTCTCGCCGCCCTTTACCGCGATGTTTGCTGGACGGTCCCTAACGGCTAATTACGACCCGTCGTTGATATTGAATTTCCGCGAAATTCGATGACCGCGGTGTGTCACATTGTAGTGAAAAATGCGAGAGATTCGTGACGAGGTTCGTAAATGCGCGCGACGGAAGCTTTTGTTTTTATTTGTATTTTTCATTGAAGTGAAGTCGTTCTAACTTAAGTCACTCGGCCGCTCCATTTGTCAAGTTAAAATTTCATTCCAAGAAATTTGAGGAACAGGGCCAAAATTCCGACTCGGGTGCGCAGATGAAAATGCACACACACAAACATAGAGGTCTGGCCGAAGACGAGAATCGCGGGAAATGAGGCGATGTAAAAACAGAGATGCATTTTCCAAAGTACGTCGCCAAGTTTAATTGTATCTGTTGTGTACAGGGATGTTTATCGGCGTCGCGAAGACACGGCGTATGCCGCCGGATGCATTTATGAATTAATAATTCCGGGCGGATTTCAGCGAAATACTCGGATCGCATCGCGATAAATAAGGAGACGCCACAGCGACGACAGCATCGCGTCGCGCGAATCAAGATGCCACGCAGCTGCGTTCAATTCAATCCGCGTGCCAAGAAGGTCGACGGTGTAAATTTGAGCCGAAGTGCAGAGTCTCATTTCCGATATGATGTTAGCCGGCGGGCGGGCGAGCCGATGTAATATTAATATCGAGGCTGCTCTCGGCTACTTCGTTCTGAGGCATGCCGGTATGCCTAATCAGCTGACGCGGAGTCAGCTGTGCGTAAATCAGGTGCACCCGTCTCTTGATTCCTTCATATCTTAGATATCAGATACTTGCGAATGTTCGTATGACGTTCAAGTTTCTGTATTGCCATTTTGTGTATTAATAATCACGAGATGACGTGTAATATTTCAATTCAAGTATCAGCCTGTGATGTGACGTACTGCGTTACATACGTGTCACTGAAGATCACAACACATAATTTCGGTCATAATTTTAGTCATAATTCCGGTATAGTCCGACGTTAGAAAATTTGCGCGGCAATTTTTACTAGAATATTTTCCCCATGTTTATTTCGTACGTTCTTGATATCTTTTATAAGGAGGAAAAATAATTCGTTTCTAATAAACGCTGCAACAGCACACATTCTTCTTCTTTGTGTACTTACCTTAGTACTCTCTTTGTGCATTTAGTAGAGGAAATAAATTAATAGAGGAAATAAATTTTGCAATGATTTATTTTTTTCGTTGAACATTATTTCGCAGAAAAACTAGCGCACGTCTCTTGTTAGCCTTGTTTGGCTATGAACGTTTGATCCTCAGTCTCATAATTCTTCTAATTTTTATATTCTCGATACATTTAATATCCTCGGTTCCTTCGAAATATCGGCGCGCGGAAATTAGAACTTTTCAATCTCGCGTAAAGCGCATTCATTTTCCGTCGGGTCGAATCTAATGAAATCTATTGTGGCCCGGCGAAGCGGGTCTCGAAGGGGATTCCGAAATAAAGCGGGGAACCGCCGAGAGAGAATGATCGGGTTCACAATAGTGCCGGTAACAAAACTAACAATGACCACAATGCCCGTGGCATTGGTCGTATTCTAGTTCGTGGAGGGTCCTCCCGCTCTCGAATTAGGGTTGCAGTTCCTTTGATGCAACGGTCGAGGACGTACAATGAACCTCGACCTCGTGTACGCGAGGACACCGTCGTCCTCTCGGTAAAATTCAACTAGATATCACGTCGATAATTTAATCATCTCACGCGTAGCTCACGTGAAAAAGGCGAAAGGAAAAATTCACGGATACCCGCGAGAGCTCATTTCTCTTTTAAGAAAATTCCGAGAAGTTTCGCCCTTTTCTCATCAATATATCCTTCACGAAGGACCACTATATATATATATATATATATATATATATATATATCAATAGCTCCGAGTACATTTTACGTCGAGTCGCTAACTCGCTTTCGCTCACGCCAATTAAGTTCCAGCAGTGAAACTCGCGACAACTCGAGATACCGTTATTAACTTTCTTAATAACTTCATAAAATAACGAGAGCGGCAGTAATTATCACAGCCGCGGCTGCGTCACGAGATTGCCGCTCGCGAAATTTCCGCGCTCGCTCGCTCGCCAATTGACTTATCGAGCATTGCTATCTCGAATCACGGCGAGCACAATGCGTCGTGCATCACACGATCCCCGTAGCGTTTACTCACGTAAACAATGAAGGAACGTCTGACATTATTACGACGTATTGGCGGAGGACTAAAGGCGAGCCATAGTCTGGTGAACGCTCGCTCATACAGCGGAAGTAAATGCGGTGGGCGTTGTACAGGTGTTCCAAAACCATCATATTGCTCTCATATATATATATATATATATATATATATATACATACATATATGAAGTTTCTCATTAACACACCGTTAATTCTCAAATTAATACAACGATAATGCAATCAACATTAATACAATATAAATTCCGTCATTACACACGTAGGCAACAAATTGTTTCGCTCTCGCTACATTGACGTTTGCTGTTCCAGCAAAATCTGTTTTCTCCGTGCAACATCGAGACGTGTAGCGTTGGATTCGGTCGCGTAGGGATTCTGATGAAGTCGGGCCTCGGTGATGCCTCGTGTTGCAAATAATATCGCAGCGTCTAAATTCGACGGCTCGGTTTCTCGAATATTCACGTCGGGTCGCGAAGTCGCGGTGACGCGCGAAATCCTGATTAAGGGGGAACCGCGACTTTCCCTCGATCGAATCGACTGCAGGCGGGAGTAGCCCGCGTGCGGTCGTATTTTTCGTACGCATCCTGAATATCCGTCCGTCTATCGCGAATCCATATCCATTCTGGCGTCGAGCCGCGGCACGGCGGATTGCGGTCCGGGCGTTGCGAGCGTCTCTCTCTGGAGTGGTTTGTACGACTGCGGTGACTCAGCCGTGGAATGCTGCACACGCGCCCTGCCTTGATTGCCTATCGGACCTCTCCGCTCCGCCGGAGGTTCTATAAATAATACTACACACGTACGCGCGCATGTAACGTTCACGGAAGGAAGGTGTCGACGCCGTAACGAAATCGCTGTTAATTAACGCAGTTGAAAACGAGAGAGAGAGATCAGCTCAAAGTTTTGATGCTATTTGGACACTCTTAAGGATAGATCACACTTACTTAGATGACCTGTAGATTAGTAAAAACTTAGTTTCACGATACTGACGTTTATTAGCTTCTCTCTCAAACCCCTTTAATTCTAGATTGAAAAGAAAAACACACCTAGCCTTTGAGAGACTTAGTCGGTTCTAATGATAAATCATGGAAATATCCCGGAAATATGCCCTCTGCAAAATTGATATACTTGATTGAATTGAAAATACCCGAAACGTTTAACACATGGCAATATTTTACTGTATTGTAGAATTCACACGGCGCCGAAATTTCGATTCAGTCGTGCGACGTCGCTCGGCAAATTGATCGGAGCGGACAAAGAGAGAGAGAGAGAGAGAGAGACCCAGGGTAGAATCTCCGGGACGTCTCCTGCCGCGCTTCTCGATAGATCCTCCCTGCGAACAACGGTAAAAAGAAGCCGACTTTCGCGCGACGCGCTCCGTTACGACAAACGCGCACTCGTATCGCGCTCGATCGCGGCCGCGGTATAAGTAAACGCATAACTATAAATTCGCGTCGCTTATTCACTCGACCTCGTAAAGCGCCCTCGTAAAATGCCCGTCGCGAAAATCCGAAAGCTCGCGATCGCGACGACGACGACGAAGCGTCGCTTTTAGTGGCGCGATCCGCCGAACGCGAAGAACGCGATCCGATTCGCCAGTTTCACTATCGCCTTTATAGTTCGCTGAACGCCCGCGATATTTTACGGCCAATCCGAGTTATCGGGGACCGCCGCGGTGGAGACGATTTCGGGCATCGATCGCGCGCCGTGCCGATCGCGGAATCGAGCCGAGTGGCGTAGTAAATCGCTGACAGCGTCGTAAATACAACAGCGCGTGTCGTGGCGGCGCGTAAAAAAAAAGAAATGTTTCGCGCGCCCGAATGTTCTCGTCGACGACGATAAGTCGCGGATTTTAGATCCGGTCTCTCGCGGTACGTCGGGGCTCCCTTTCGTGCCGGCATCGTTTCGGCCAAAACGGAGGGCGGCGGCGACGGTGTGCTCTTATTCGAAATCACGTGCCGCGCCCTAAAAACCGCGCGTCTGAAATAGCAAGGACGATCCGAGATATCCGGCGTCCTCTCGTAAAACCCGGGTTAAACGTAGTTTAATTTAAATAATAATCCCGAAGGCGGAGGCGCGTATTTTCATTCGTAGGCGCGCATCGTACGGCTTATCGCGGATCGTAAAATTCCGGAGTAACTTACGCGCGACGAACGCGTCGGAGAGAACGCGAGCGATCGGGGATCGATGGTGTTGCAAACTGCGTCATACCCTTCTTCATCCGGTTATCGGAACTGGATTGAATTAACAGTCACACGTGTGTTTTCTCAATGGATCGATTCGCGCGCGGAAACGTCGGCTCGCGTCATCGTCACGCTCGGCGATTTTGCGAAACGTCACTTTGAATTTTTGCCGCGAACTGAAACTAGACGGACCTTTGGATCTCGCCACGCCTCGCGTACGTAAAATGCGCGTGATATTTTATTAATAGTACAACTGCTCTCGGAATTTTATACGTAACGATATTCAATATGTGTAAGTTTTGAGATAACATATCTTATACTTTAGTGTCGATTAGTATGTAATATTGTGGATATTATATATAATTTTGTGTACAATTTTGACTTAATGTCAGGTGCCAATCTCGTTAAAATAATAATAATAAGTAAGTGAATTAAATAAAAAAATTTCAGCGCATTAGGACGCGTGCAAACATATAATTGTCGTTCCGTCCTTCGCGTTAGAATCGAGCGCGCGACGTCGACCGCGACGAGGAATGTCCTTTGCATCGAAATGGACAGATAAGCCGAACGAGCGGAGGAGTAAGTTATCTATCGACCATAAGGGAGGAGGGAACGAAAGCGGGCGTCTTCCAACTCCGGTCAATTATTCCGGATGAGGCCCTAAGGGCACTCCCGAAACGAGTTTCGGTCTCCTTTCTCCGGGCTCGAGCCGAAAGGAGTGCCGATATATCGGGGGCTCTTCCTTCCCGTCGTTCTATTGCTCGATCGGGGCCGCTTAAAGCCGAACGATCGCCGACGCGATCGTTGAACAGCGAACGTGGTTTTCTCCTTCGTGGCGGCTTTCAGCCACGGATCGCCGCGCAAAATTATATCGACCGCTGCGGGATCGATAACGACCAAATGTTTATTAATGATAAATAAGTAATTGTCGAAAGCTGGTAGTTTTTCCCTCGCGTTACTCGCGATTTAGCAAAGAAATTAATCAGATCTCAAATCTATTTTCTCTCCTTCTAAGGATCTTTTCTTTTTATAGAGACGTATTTTCACTTTTCTATTTAACATATATGAGATCTATCTTATATCTTTTTAATATTTATTATTTCATTAAAAAATTATTAAATATCATTTGATTAAAAGAGCTAGAAACATTTAACTAAATTAATTAAAATCTGATAGATTTAATTAAATATGTTAACTAAAATTTTATCTTATTTTTAGATCTTATTTTTAATTAAATATATTAAATCTAAAATCTTTTCGATTTTAGCTAAGGTATTGAATAATATTTAGCTGTTTCAAATTTAATATATTTAATTAAATTTATAGTTTATTAGGTTTAGTTAATTTAATGAAATATTTAGAGCTATGTTAATTGAGTAATATTGAGCTTTTTAATGAAATAATCTATTAAGAATCGATACGCGTTCCTACGTTCTCGGCAACGGATCGTCGATCGGAAAATTGGCGCAGGGTCTATTGTTGAGATCTCGTCGCGCGACTGCAGCGGGGACGGGACCACCCTGTGTGTCCGGCCGCGTCGCCGCCGCATACGGACGCACTGTTGCGTGCGTGAAATCGGCGATTGCTCTTTTATTTACTCCGCCATCGATCCGGTATCTACGGCTCATAAAGCGGACACGTCGAGTGCGAAAGCTCGGACGATTGCTCACGCGTGATCGAGCGCTGTGTTATTGTTTAATGATCCGTGCGCGGTTTAAGAACGCTATTGAATCCGGAGCCCCGTTTTGCCTCCCCCCTCTTGCCCTTCGATAACGTTGATTTACAGCGCTTTCGTGATAATTGCGTGTCGATCGCGTACATTCACGGGAACCTTACGTAAGGTGGGGGAAATTAGCGCGCGCGATATCGCGGTATGATAACGCGTTACATTATTACGTCGAGATCGACGTGTTTGAAGTGTCGGGGATTAACGTCGTGGAACTCCTCGGATATGGTAATTCCTCCGACGAAATGCGACTCGCGAGAGAGAGATCTCGAGCGTTCCTCTCGATAACGCTCCTCGAGATCGCGATCGACGGTGTGGAATATATTTTCGCGGCGAAAGTGACGATAAATCTCGAATATGCGCGGCGTAACGGATCTAAATGATCTCCCATTGCGCCGAGCAACAAAACGCGAACAACCGAAGGCGGTGGGCTGGGAGTTCGGAAAAAAACCATCATAATTCCACGTTCAATTAGATTGTTACCACAAGCTGTACTTAGTAATTTTTCGGACTGTTGATCACGAATTCGAGGTCAGATGTACAAAATTAGAAATAACGGATTCAATATGACGGACAGAAATGCAAAAAGTTAGACGTACTTTAATATTGATTTATTTCTATGGATTTTTGAGATTGCTGATCAGAAATCCAATGTTGGAAATTAAAAAAAGACGGAACTCATGGCAGTAAAAAGAATAGTCGTGTTTTTAGTATTGCTTTGTATTTATTTAAAATGTATCTTCGTACTAATTTGTGAATTTTGCTGTGAAATGTATGAAAACGAGTAGAAAAAGGCGTGATTTTCTTGAAATTTTTATTTATAAATGCGCTTTTAATGATGCCTTATTTTCTGCGGTATCTGCGATTGTCGCTGATTGTCGGTTTCGGCCAAGAGCTTTCATAGTTTTAATAAAGTGCTATTTGACTATCGGTTTATTGCCAAAGTTCTAGTACGAATTTTTTAAGTAATTTATACCTGAAAATAATCAAAGAAATTAATAGATATTTTATTATTGGATATACAACAGAATTTCGACGATTTTCTTTTCAAATAGAATTAATCGTACGAAAGGTATATTTAAAAAATTCAAACGATTGTTGCATACATGGAACGGTGATTATACACCTATATAATCATATAACTGTCACACGAAACTTCGGAATAAGCTGTAAGAAGAGCTGCATGTTACGACAGAATATTCTCCGACGCTACTTCCGGGATCGAATTGTTTTTTTCAACTTGCCATCCTTCAGTGCGGGGAAACGAGGTCGCGTCGGATTTGTCTCGCGTCCCGGCGTCTTGTTCCGCGAGGGATTCATCCGTCCCCCGCGTCGTCCCGCGAGTGCAATCCGTTCGAATCAATCCGAAGTTTCGCGAAAGATGTTTCCGGCCGGCTGCAGTTAGACAAAAGCGGCGCGAATTAGTTCGGGAAGGGCAGAAGAGCGAGTCGATACAATGGCGAGATATCTCTCATTGTTCTTTCGCCGGCGGTACCTGGCAGCGCACGTCGCCGGTATTGTCGCGCTGGAAAATCGGCAGAACTTCGCTCAAGGTTCGCGCGCACTTTTTCCATCCCTTTGTCCTCCTCCTCTTAGCGAAGGAAACTCCCGTTACTCGTTCGTCGCTCCTGAGACGCGATCGATAGCAAGTAGTGACCGGCGCGAATAACAGGCGGCCGTTACACTTTCTATCGATTCCATCGTAGCCGGGATAATATCTCGCCACGCGCTATTGTCTGCGAATGATGACTACTAATACGTCACATCGTGATATACCAGCGGGGACAATGGGTCGGAGACACGACGAGCGGTGCGTGCGCCCGTTTCGACGCGCGTCGTCATTCATCATCGGCCGCGTGGATCCGTTCGTTGAAAACCGTCGAGTAGAAAAAGCCTGACGTGGGCGGACAGACGTGCCGGACTCGGCCGTCGGTATGTTCCCTTTCAATCGTTCTCTCTCTCTACACGAGCGTGCCAACGGCTCCGAATTTACTCGACGAATGGAATTGTTTTTCATCCTTTAATAGTAAGGTGAGGTCAGATTGACTCCCCACGGCTTCGCACTGTTTCTCTTCTTAAGAGATGTTTCATTATTATTTACGCCTTTTACTCACTTTGTACATCGATTATATTCTCCATTCTTCTTCATTTGTAACGCCAAAGGAGCACAATAAGAGACCTTCGAACACTTTAATATAAAACCAAATCAAGACTTAAACTAGGACTAAAAGTTCGATTGGGGAAAACATCTATATATAATTCTGTACGTTCAATATGACACAAAGTTAGCAGAAAGAAGGCCAGTACGTTGCCGGGAAGATTTCCAAATATAACATCGACATACACAGTAAGCGCGTTTCGCTGGAAATCGTATCTCTCGTTGAATAATTAATTCACGATCCTCTGAAGAGAATCGGGGGAGAAGGATCAATCCGTTGTTAATTACGACTTCCAACAGCTGCGTTTTTCGCGATGAGGTTGGTGAAACGCGTAAATGAAATTTCGCCCGATAACAAGCCGAATTGCACCGGCGTGGAACGCGAGAGCCACGCGTTCATTTATAGATCACGAGCGCGGAGAAAATAGGAGCGTGTTTAACGAGGGGGTGTTTGCTCTCGGTGCCGTGCATGTATGGAAATCGCGGCATGAGAGAGTTATTAGCTTCTTGTGCCGGTGCCGCTGCAGATTCTGCATATTACCGGAACGCGCGTTTTTGCGCGCATTCATTCGCGCGCCGTTTCGCGGGAACCGCCGGTGATCGACGCTTTTACGCTGGCTTTCGCGCGCGGCGCCGAAGTTACACGCGGTCGCAATTTCGCGGTGAGCGTAAATCGACCGACTTTTCGCGCCCGATCGCCCCCTCGAACGAGGAGAGATCCACCGCGAGAGAGGAATCGTTTAACAGGGCACGACGTCGTTTACATTGACGGAACTGACCGCGAGTAAATCCCTTCGCGCCGGTTTTCCGCTTAAGTGCCGGTCGGCCGCCAGCCAACTTGCGGGCAGCATCGTTAATAACTGCCGCTGCCAAATGCGGGGGAGGGTGGGTGGAACGAGGTGTTAATGAAGAAGAGGCGGCGAGAGCGAACAAGTACGCACAATCGTGAAGGACAAAAGAGAAAAAAGATGCGGACGGACGAAGAAGGTTTTAAATGCATGCATTTTTTTTATTATTGAATTATTTTTTTTTTTAATTCATAGGTAGCCCCAGAAAATGAGAAAAATATTTTAAAAAATCTAAGTAAGAAAAATTCTCTTTATTTTCAAAATTTTTCGTACTTGCAAAAATGCAACATTGTGCACAAAAGACATTTTGCGGCATAACTTTGAACTGTATACTTAAAGCAGATTGTTGCAAATATGAAACTATGAAGCGTTATGAATTATTCCTGAGGATGAGTATTTTACATGTGGAAAAATAAACATGTTGCAAATTCGCAACACTATGCATTTAAGGGTTAAGTTTCTTTAATTTCACTTGATTACATTAGATGTGTAAATTAACTCGATGCCTTTGTTGCCGAAGATTAAGATTTATTTATCAACGGAAAGTGTACGATTTTCATTATCGAAATCATTCCTGTTGTTACTGATGTTCTCACGCCGTCTATCGGGCGGGGACCATCACCGTAGAAACTCGGCAATTTTTAATTAAGAAAGTTATCGATATAATTTTCAACACCCTATATAGTTTTAAAATGTATATTAATTAAGAGATGTTGCAACGGTCAAAACAAATGAAAATCTGAAGAACAAGCCGGAAGAGAAGACTCCGTTAATGCCGTCCTATTCCCTAAACATAGTGATATCGAAAATTTCAAACCAGTAGTTTTACACTCCGTGGAACATTACACGTTAGAGAAAAATGGATGTTTCTTGAAAATGAATGCCCAGGGAATCTGTATAGAAAGACGAAAATGAATTGACTAAATTAACTAGATTTCATTTGTATTATATGGATAATCAATTGTTATCTATGAATGCTAGTTTTTACCTGTGGAAGCTGCTTCTTCTTTCCTCGAATACGTATCGAAAGAGCTTTATTTCCTTTATTTTCAATTGACGAAAAAGCTTCCTTGCCGCGAAGTGGAAGCTTAAAAAGAAAGGGGGTCACCTTGGTGGGTCGAAGCGCCCGGAATTTTTAGTCAGCTGCTGCATCTTGCATTACATCCGTATTCCGCGCTTCCGACTGGCAACATTTCTCTTTTAGACATTCGCCTCTTAGTAATATCGTATGTGAAATTAAATAGAAGTCTATTTGTAACGTCTCCTTGTGCTTGTGATCGCGGAAATCCCGAATCGATTCGCCGCCCCACGTTCTTCGAATATCGCACCTGGAAATGACGGGTCGCGTTTATAGCGCGCAGCGCTGTAGAGCACGCTTACAAGCGCGTCTTCGAGTTTACGAGGCTCCGCTCTCTCTCGCGGACAGGATCGCGAGCGCGATAAAAATAATCTGCCTAAGGAGCATCGTAAAGCCGCGAACAAGCGTGCGCAATCTGCGCCGGATCGAAGCTTCAGCGCGAGATATTGTACTCGCGTTCTGCCCGGCGTCATAACGCGGCGCCAGGAGCCGGGAATGCCGTTAATACGGCCGTCCTGATACCGGCAGGGACGCGTTACCGCAATATTTCACGTGGCGAGCGCGTTGCGCAAGGCTCGCTAGCGTAACCGCGCTCCGATAACGACGCTGACTCAGATTGACGCCTGAAAGCATCGTCGACGCTCGCTCGCTCGCTCGCTCGCTCTCGCGACCTTAATTAAAATAAACGCTCCTTATCGAACCAGTTTTCGCCGTCTGTCGTCACGTCGAAATTTACGAGGCTCGGCCGGCCGAGGGATTTTCGTCTAATCGAGCAGGAAGTCGCGGACTCGCTCATCTATAACGGAAAAGTGCACCCACCGACATCGGGCACCAGCTCTCGGACGACCTGGTTAGCCCGTCTTGATCTCCAGACGCGCACCGGCGTTCCCAGACGTTCGCCGATCTCCTCCTACGTGCGTTCCCCGCGCGGAAGATTGTATCTCAGCGCGCACTCGCGGATAACGTTACGCGAAGTTTCGTCATCGCCGAGCACGGCGGGCTGGAGCGAGATAAATTTGCAGCTCGTGGGAAAAAAGAAGGGGAGAGAGAGAGAGAGAGAGAGAGAAAGTGTAATTTACCAGGTGCTTCTGGGATTATAAAGATCTCTCCAAGCGCTTAAAGAGGTATACATATTAACCCTTTAAAGTCGGTCTTTTCATTTAGAAATGATATCAATTTTTTAAATGAAAACTGTTTATATTATATATTGAAGGATATTTTTGTTGTATACATGATTACATTATTAATTACATTTTTGTTATAAATTGGGTTTATATATCTGGTCAGAAAATGAAATATCAATACTAAGATTTGTAATCCCATTTGACTGCAAAGGGTTAATTTTCGTCGTACAGGTACAAAATGTACACAGGCATGTAATAGTTTATTTACGTTAATTAAAGTTGAGAATCCACGAGTGAGTTAGCGAGGCAGCACACTTGACTACTAAAGTAGATTCGTAAACAAGAGAGAATTTCCGAGACGTAAAGCGGTGCGAAGCTTATGAGAGAGGCGAAGGCATCCGCGTTGGATACTCGCAATGATCGACGCTCCCTCGTTACGAAGTCGCGGCGAAACTCTCGCGGCCGCTCCGATCGCGAGGATAATAAAGTAAAACTAAAGCCTGGCTCGTGTCTCTGCGTATGTGTAGGCAAACGTCCGTCGG
Organism: Dinoponera quadriceps; assembly: GCF_001313825.1. Classification (NCBI taxonomy): domain Eukaryota; kingdom Metazoa; phylum Arthropoda; class Insecta; order Hymenoptera; family Formicidae; genus Dinoponera; species Dinoponera quadriceps. The sequence goes on from NW_014555947.1 coordinate 1,612,806, forward strand.
TCGCGACACGGAAACCGCTCAACGTTAAGTCCCGAAGCAACGAGCGGTTTAGTGGGTGGCGCGCGTGACTGGTGTATAAATCGACGCGTTTACGCCCTCGATGCTTGCTTTACGACATGGACCGCGTTTGTACGTGGCGCGGTTAAGAAGCCGATGCGTTGCGACACGACGCGCTGCACCGCTCTCGGCCGCTCGTTCTCTCACGTCTTGATCATCGAAAATGTCGCAACTCGCTCTCTCGGAACTGAATATTTCAAAATTACTTCCGCCACGTCGCCCGACGTGTGTGTTTTGTATGATCTTTAACCCTCCGAGCCCAGTGTACATTCATCTATTTTAAACTGAGCTGCAAAAATATCGAGATCCGTGAGATTCAAGCACCGTTTTAGGGTTAAATAAAGTAAAAGTTCCGCCGATATAATATTATGAATCCATCCTGAATGAAGCTATATTGTCCTCTATCCTAACTCGTGAAATAGTATCTTTCCAGTTGAAGATCAACATGCAATCGTATGCAATCGTATGTAGAATAGTCGTCAACGTTTGGATTTATACCGAATTATTTGTAAAGAAACGTAAATATTTTATTTACGAAAATTTTGTTCGATGTTTTCCCACGACCGTGTTATAAACAAACGGAAAATAAATATCTTTTTTTTTTTTAATAAAATATTTTTTCAATACAATAATTTTAATATTTTCTCATTTTTATACTTCAAACGCCCGATGTACGTAATTATGATTATATTTAGAAAATCGTATTTCTCAATGTCCAATTTTATTCGGACAGAAAAGTTTTCATCAGAAACGTCCTTTAAGATTATCTTATAAATTACAATATTTTACTCCAATGTGTGGGCCTTAAAAGATTAATAATAATGACAAAGTGACGGTGAAACGAGCGCCACGGATCTCGTTACACGCGCGCGAGTCGGTCGAACGATTTCGCGTCGGCGGTGGATTTTTCGGGCCAAGCCGGCTTTCTCTCTCTCTCTCTCTCTCTCTCTATTTCTCTCGTGCATGAATGTAATATATCGTTCTCGGTATTTGCGGTATGCGAACTAGAGAATTTCGTACGGTTTTGGCGCATTCCCCGCCCTCTTTCCCCGTGGGAAAGCACCAGCCTCCCCTATCCTCTCCGTGGCTTTGTGCACTCTTCCGTTCTCAAAGAGGGGCGCGTTCTCCCATTGTTTGGAAACCGCTGTCACGACAGGGAGCAGCGAACACATGCAGAATCAACATCCCTGCTTTTTATTTGCATAGCGTTCTGTAGCGCCACGGGGTAAATATATTTGCATATTGCGCCGGCGGGATACGTCGAATCCCTCATTCGCATAAACGCCGAGTCGGGAGACGCGTTTTAATTATCCCCGGAGAAAATTGAAACATTCCTTTGATAATCCGGTGTAAATGCATATTTTCTCTTCCTCTCTCTTCCTTTCCCTCGCTTTCTTTACAGTCTCCGAGTAGAGTGAAACGAACGAGGTGAAGAACCGGAGTGAGATAATTTCTCCCTGGAGAGGAGACGATCCTCTTCGCCATACGTCTTCTCTCTTTCTATCTCGCACGAGCGAGCTCGTTATTAAAGCCGAGAAGCGATTGGCGACGAGCGGCCGCGATTATTCGCATATTATTATCCGTCACCGGGCCGGCATCGGTGCATTAATCCCGCGAATTAATCCCGACGCCCGTTAATGGCTCGTTTCGCGCGCACAGGCGGCATTGCCTTCGCGATTTCGGCCGAGAGGCAAGAAGCACGGAATTAACCGGAGCTGTCTCTCTCTCTCTCTCTCTCATCGTAGCTGCTTTCATGAATCGTAATTACTAATTAGACACGGACCGACGAGCTTGCGGCGGCACGAGTGGCGAGCCGTCCCCGTCGGGACGTCGTTCACCGAATGAAGTTACGCGCGAGCATCCCCGCGGAAAGCTTCTCTCTGTGTTCGGCAGCGGCAAGGATACGTTTCCCCTCGTGGATTCTCGTGGATCCCGTCTGCTCGTCTCGGGATCCGGAGCGTGTCGACTTATCGTGACCGCGGGTAAGCGCGTTTCCACTATCGCTAAGACGAATAATTATTACCGCTCCGGTGTGTTATATCCGGCGAGATCAAATATTCCCGCGAATTTCGTGAATCATTAGACACAATAACGTTGAGCAGAAAGAGAGAAAAAGAGAGAGAGAGAGGGGATAGGAATAGTATAGCAGAGATCGTGAGAGACAGACGGGAAGATTCAGTGAGTGATCTCTCCTTGAGATTTTTGATGCTCGCTTGAGTTAACACGCGATGCGCGGAGGAAATAATAGAAATCAAGAGAGCTCCGTTAATACGGTATCATTATCGGGAAAATAATTGTGATGCTCGTCGTCGTGTATCATTACGGTATCTATCCGCGTAATTTATACGTTGCACCTGTGAGAAAGCAGTTTAATAGATCCCGGAGATTCCGGCTGGATACATGTAATCGAGGCTCTCTCGCGCGGCGTCCCCGCGAGAGATCGTTATCGGGCGTTAATGGCACGCAAAGTTTCGTCTAAGTAATCCCGCGGTAAACGACAAGTAGCTACGCTTGTAGCCGGGACTCTCTAAGTCCCACACATATGCAGACGCACCACGCAATTAAACTTGAGATCCCGACCGGCAGTCGATAAACAACAAACTTGGTCTCATTTACACCTGATAAGTTTACTCGCTGATAATCATCGTATTCGGCCGATTAGATCGGCGAAAGTATCCGCCGGCCGGTCTGCACGCGAGCGACATTACGAAATCGTGAATCAACCCTGACATGATCACTAGCTTCGAGAGCAGTGGCACACTTACGTCTATTTAGATAATTAGATTGGACGTCCAATTTTGTTTTCTTATTCGAACGTGGTCGACGAGACGTAATGAACACAGTTGTGAATAAACATTCGTCACGAGAAAAAGAGAAATCTCGTTACACGATTATGGGTCGTACTTGAAAACTTTACCGATAGAATACTAACTTTTCCTGCAACATTTATGTTCCATCGGTCAAAAATATTTGTAATTTTACGAAATCAACAAGGTATAAACTTTGCAGAAAAAGTATTCTGTCGGTAAAGTTTTCAAATGTAGCATCCCCTTAAAACAGATGTCACATTTGCGTCGCCTGAATATCGAATCATTGTTTTTCCAATTCCAACAAATCCCTGGAGAGGTCAAACGACCGGTTTCCACGAGGCAACGTCATCGAGTTGATAACGCGGTACCAACACGTCACCACGATAACCGCGGAGCATTTCCCGTTACATTCGTCGCATTGTTATCGCAATTATCTATATCCGACGTTCTACAAAGAGACCGGGTATAACAATATCGCAGCGCGGAACGTCATCCTGACGTATCCCTTACGGGGGATACGGAGGGAGAAAGAGAGAGAGAGAGAGAGACGAGGATTATCCTCGCACAGCGGGAGACAGACGAGCTCTCGAGGGTCGTCGAGCGTCACGAGAGCGTTCCGCTTAATTTGGCGAGTCGCCGCGGATATGGATAATCTCGATAACAATGCTCGCGATTCCGACGACGGGCAGAGAGAGACACGGCGGTGGTCGCTCGCTTATCCGCGAACGGCAGTTAGCAAGACGGAGTAAAGAGAAAGAGAGAGAGAGAGTGATGGGGGAGGGAGGGAAGGGAGAAGGAACAGGTTGGCCGTCTCTGTAATTTGTAACGTCGGCTATTCGAGCGTGTAACTCTGTAATGACGAGTAACGACCCCGCCGCAAGTCCCGCCGATTGCGTGGCGCAGCTGCACCGCTTAGACCGTGCGCTCGGTACCTCAGGGCGGTCAGGTACGCGACGATTCACCGACGGCGGAAGGACGAGCGCCCTTCGACCGTCCGCGTCACGAAGAAATCAAACGCAATTGGAGTGGACGACGTTTATTGTGATTCGATTTCTCGAAGGTACAAGTCGCCCGGAATTGTAGGAATTCGCGTGAAAATTATGGAAAGTATAAGAATATAATGTGTTATACTCGCGAAAAATATCACCTTGCTGTCAAGAAAAGGGGTTACTTGGTTTATTTGAAGTAATAGTTATCTTTGACAAAGAATTTTTTTCTCGATAATAATAGTCTTAAAGCTCATCATCAATTTTAGAAAAAAAAGTTTATTATCACGTTCTCAGAAGAAGAATTTATTCTCTTTTCAAAAATATTATAAAACTTTATCGGACAGGAAAATTTTATTCGGTTAATTCATAAATGAACAACCCGATATTTTCTTTAATTTAATATTCTTGATTGAAATACAAAACTTTTTAGGATTCGGAATATATTTTAAATAGATTTGATACTTATGATGAACTTGTGATATATTTGCGAATATATAAACTTATGAAATACTTGAAGCAAGTAACATTTACTTGTACGCAGTATGCACTTTTCTGTGTGTATACACGGAAAATTTTTCAGTTCCTGTGTAATTGAATATACACCAGGTGAAAACTCACAGAAATGAAATACCGTGTTATTGCAACTTCGCGTGAACATTCAGTTACGTGAAAACTTGGTTGAGACAACTTGAGAGCAGTTGACTGAGTGGAAACTTGCTACAGGGATCCTTCCGTTCCTGCAACTGAATTATCGCCTGGTCTGCGGACAACAGAAAATTCAGTTAGAGTTTCTTCTATGTGTAACAGATATTTGTACGGTAAAATATGTTACAAACAATCCACTGAAATTTTGTTATACTTTGACTGGACATGAGGGACGTGTTAAATAGTACACAAATATGTGTTAAAAAGTATACAAATATAACGTTAAAAGTATTTTTAACACATTAAACTTATTAAAGTACACGAAGAAAATATTGTAGTGAAAATTGCCACAGAATTTTTTAATGTTGCCGTAATCATACCGGAATTATGACTGAAATTATAACGTGCGTCGTAATTTTTACTGATGTATTTCATGTGCATATCACGCGCATATTATTAAAGATTACAATACACATAATAATTACAGTCATAGTTCCGGTATGGTCCAACATCACACAGAATTTTGTGATAATTTCTACTACAGCATTCTCCCCCTATAATACAACATTTCAATGGGTCAGTTTTACACAAAATTTTTGATCGTGTAGAAATAACACGGTGGTGGTGTTGCCCGAGATCGAATCGACGCGGTCGTACTCGCGCGATTAATTCAGCTCGAGAATCGGAGAGATCGGATTCAAGATGGCACGGCGGGATCTCGGAAGTCTTAACATTGAGTTATCACGCGCGCACGAGTCGAGGGGACTTGATAAAAGAAGTCGATCGGCGAGAGCCAATTAAGCCATTAGCGAGAAAGTGAAATCGAGGTAGGTGAAACGACGGGACGGTCTTCTTTGACGTGCGCGCGCGCTTGGTGCGATCGAATCCGTCGCGGGTGAGACGCTCGAATTCGCGTTACGTAATTCGCACATCAGCGCGTTGTGATATTTCCATTCGCGCGATTCCACGCCGAGCCCAGCGTAATATTTCGCTACGGCGCCGGTGGTATTACGGCGCTCGCACGCGCGCTATTGTATTACGATCGTCGTAATACTTAATAGGGATAATGAGATGCGCCTGCGCACAGGCCGGGATTCGTTGCGTAATCCAGCCGCGTTTAGAGACTCAGCTGCGACGCGACAGTCTCCGTTGACTAATAGCTAGATCCCCGGTCCCGCTACACCCACAGTGTAATCCTATCTATAACGTCGTCGTCGGGGGGGATTTCGTTTAATCACGGACTACAAGCAGCCCTCGATATCGCGCAATAGTCAGCTCGCATTTCGCCGAGCTGAATTCTTCTTTTCCGCTCTCACTCTCCGGATTACAGTTCACGGTGGAAAGACGAAGACAGTCCCCGGCTATCGCCGAGTCATTCGGGAGGTTCAGGAGGAAAGGAGCAGGAGAGGGTGAGACCTCGAGCTCTCTTGATTTCATTCCCGCGCGACGACGATACGGACGATATTTACCGCGTGGTTTACGCACGAGATTGAGAATAACAGAGAACCGGCGAATTTCGCCGAGCGCCGCAATTATAGCCCCTGCGAAAATATCGAACGAAAATACCACATCGCCGGCAAGGAGGAGCGGCGTTTTCGCTATCGGGTCGCGCGCGCGAGCCGCTTTTACGGCGAGCAAAAATGCAGCTGACTTTCTCTCTCTCTCTTTCTCACTCGCTACGATAGTGCATCCCACCGCTTGCCGGGAGTATCTTGCTTTAGTTGGCTTATTTTCAAGCGACAGTACCAATCCCCCCCCCCATAATCATCGAGGATATATGCAGCTTTGGCCGTGGCATTCGAGCGCGCTAGATCGCCCAAAGTGGCCGATCGCCACGGTGGACCACACCAGAGCCGTGCGAGAGAGAAAGAGAGCGAGGGCACTTTTTCAGCCGCGTTTAAAAGGCTTATCGGGTACCGGGGACGAACGCGAACCAGCTTTCGAGGCACGTATCGCTTTTTCCGGGGCCAGGCTCCTTCAATGACGACGACGACGGTGTCGTTACCGAGCCGGCTCTCGCGACCGACGGATAAATATTCAAACGGAGCAGTTGGCCCGGGCGCGTGGGAGGTCACCCACGCTGCTCTCACGCATCCGTAATGTCTAGCGAGAACGTACGAACGCGCGTACGAACATACGCCGCGTATCTACGTGAACGAGCGAGCGAGAAAGAGAGAGAGAGAGCGTGGAAAATTGTACCCGATAAATTCGCCTCCGGTCTGGGCGGCCGAGCATTGTTGTTGTCGGGCATCGCCGGGGCAGTTTTTCTCCGCTGAGAGTGAGAGAGAAAGAATGAGGGGGAGGAACTTGAACGAGCGAAGCGACGGTGAAACGTGTCCGGTGCTGGGCGGTGATACCAGAGCGATACCAGCTCGCGCGCTCTCTCGCCTTCAACCTCCGGGAAATTCGACGGCGCGCGTAAAAATCCGGAGCGTAAAAATCCGTCCGCGTCCGCTCGACCACCCACGCGCGATAAATCCAAGAGCGGCCCCGGTTTCGTCCTTTTTTCCCGGCTCTCTCGTGCGCGCGCGAGCGAATATCCCGGTATCCCCGCGAATCGGGATTCGTGGCGTCTTATAAACCCTTTATCGGCGAATTTATTGCCGGCCGGAGAATAGAGAGAGGGAGTGGCGACTCGGTTGTTCTCCTTCTGGACGCGAGTTTCGCGAAAGGTGCCGGCCGATATTAATCTCCGTGTTTATTTCGAGAGCGCTGCGAGAACGTACGGATTCCCCAGTGCGACGGGTGCTTTATGACCCTCGATATGAACCGTGCGCGAAGGATATATTTGTTTGCCGAACGTCCCGTCGCGGGGGAGTACAGCGCTTGATTTTTTCACGAACAAAGAAGTTCGTGCCGTCGTGATTTTTATCGTCTCAAACTTCCAAGCGAGAGGAGCGGCAGTGTTTGACCCACGAGTGCCAAGCTGGAGTTACATATTCAATCTGAACACCAGCTATAAATTCGATACGCAATCGGCGCGCGATGGAAGCTCGCAAAATCATCGAGAGTGAAGCACGAACGGTGGAAAAGTTACAATTGCCCGTGGCGAAAAAGCGATTGGCACTTCGCGACGCGGGAGAGTGGTTGTCGCGTGAACCGCCACGCCGGCATGCGTGAGGGTCGCGCACGCCGATAATATCTCCTCTCATACATTATGCAGCTCTCGCGATAGCGCATACGCGACGTACGCGCCGCGACGATGAGGTCGCCCGCCTGCTTAACGTTATCGGACGACCGCGACGATGGCTGGAATATTGCGCGACGGGTCGCTTGCGCCTGTCACGGAAGCCTTCACGGTTACAAATCTGATTTTCATTGCCGACGATGAGGACTCACCGCGCATAAATCTCGCGGCACAATCGGCCGCCCGGTGAATAGCGAGCCTACGCGCGCGCGCCTCGTAAACAGCTCGCGTTTGCGATTATTTATCTTGTCGCGAGATACCGCCGGAGAAATATCCGCCGCGTTCCGACATTGAAATTTCGACGCGGTCTCACGCGGCGATAACCATCTCCTCCGTGAAAAGTTCGCGGGAAGAGAGGAAGGGGAAGACCTGAGTCGACATTTTTATGTGTTATGTCAAATGTTTCATTTTATTGGATATATTAAATACACTTTGCTGTGTTCTAATGTAGAATCTTGAGGATATGTATATTGGAAGGAAATAGTAATAGTGACGTAATGGTTACAAAAAGTTGAATTGTTTAAGCATCCGAAGACGGAGATTTTTTTAAGGGAGAAAATTACATTTCATTCGAGGAAAAAGAATGGATTTATATTTGTAGCGATTAATCGTTAAATTTAGTTTATTTTTATGAAAATCAGTGGCGCATGTAAACAAACATACGAAAACGAAAATAAATATATATATGTGAGAGTTTTTATTATAATGCTAAAACTCGCAATCAGAGAATCGACCTGAAATATTCACACTCTCGGTGGAGGGTTAAATTTCCCTGTTGGCTGTTCTTCAAAATAAATTGTTTTCGATACTCATACGAATTTAGTAACCGAAATATCGAGATCATTTCAGGCATCGAAGTAGCGTTAAAATTAGATGTGTAGAATTGAAGACACGAAAGAGGAGTTTAAAACCAATATAGTACCTTCCAAGTAGGCCGAACTAGTCTACATGCCATCTAAGTGTGCGTAAGTTGCCCCGAGAGCGTCAAAGTAGCATCAAAATGTCTACCCGGGGAAGAGGATCAGCTCTCGCGTAACAGCGGATGAAAGCTGTCGACGATGTCGGACGCCTCGCCGGAAGAGACGCGTCGTCGTTTTACGGTATGCGCGAGCGAAGTCGGGACTGCGTCGTGTTCGGAATCTCCGCAAAATGATTAACTCGCGGCGATTATTGCCTGTCGCGTCGAACACGACGCTGCGAAGCGTCGTCGCGCGGACGACGAGTCTATCGGTAGGTACGAGTGAGCGCACGTGGCAATTACGCTCCACCTGTCGCACTTGTGCGCTTAATTGCGCTCTCGTGCCTAATTACTGACTGAAGAAGGCGATTAATCCGACCGCTAATCTCGTCGTCCTAGCGCGACCTCCTACACGCGGAATTCGCTGCTCGTCGAGCGCACTCGTGACCGCCCGCTTAACCCTGACGCCGCGCGGCTTCGTTAGATCTCGGCGAGAGGGAGAGAGAGAGAGAGAGAGAGTAGAAGAAGAACCGTTTACCCTGAAGAGGGCGAATAGAAGCCGCCTGTGGGGCTCTGTCAACGGCGCCATGACTCACGAGTCGAATGCGAGTCCTATCGGCCTCGGCTGAAGTTATAGCGGACGTTCGCCGTATGATTCAGCCGGTAATTACGTTCCGCGATGCACGCCACCGGCCGCGACCGAAATAGATTTTCCGGAACGCGGAGGAACGCGCTGTACTCATCCGTCGCATCGCGACGTGCCGCGGCCTCCTCGAGAGATCCCGCCGACGAGGTGGCCAGGGGGACCGCCGCTGTCGGGACGTTGGCGAATCGAGAGTTCACGTGGCGCGCTTCGAACACGTCGGTAAAATATGAAATTTCATTGGTTTCTTTCATCTCTTTTTTCATTTACTTATATGTGCGTAAAGGGAATCATCCCTTTGGTACATTGTATTTGATGCAGTCAAAATGAGGGAGTAATAAGAAGAGAATATCCTCGTTGTTAACTGACGAAGCACGAGGAATTTCGAATTTCTATTGTCTCGAATGGTTAAGGTCTGTTAAACGCTTCGGAGAGCATTCTGGTTATGGAATGACGTCATCAAGCTTTGCGTATACAAACGCTTTGAGACGTGGACCGCACACCCTATTCTCTAAATTCCTTGGAGTGAAATTTCACTCGACAAGTTGAGTGACCACCGAGTTATTCGAGCGATGTTTCACTCGTACAAAATGAATTCTTCGCATTGAATCGTCGAGCGTTAAGAAAAAGCTCATTGTCATTTATTCATAAAAGAAGAATTTGTTTTCTTTCTTTAAGAATATTATGAATTTTGTCGAAGGAAAGTTGAATTCGGTTCATTCGAATAAATCAGTCGGGGATTTATTTAATATTCTTGATTGAAGTACGAAACTTATTAGGATTCTGAATATATTTTGAATCAATATAGCGTTCATGATGAACTTACGAGATATACTTTGCGGATATATAAACTTACAAGGTACTTGAAACAGGTAATATTTACTTGAATGCAGTGTGTGTACATCTAACATTGTTGACTGACTCGTGTTTCGACGAGGATAAAAATAAAATAAGAATAAAACGCGGACACGAAAGTTGAACATTGTTAAAGCCGGCAGGTCAGTGCCGAGAACAACGTTGAATATCACCGATGTTATCACGAACCACGACGAGGTGAAAGCACACCGTCTGCGGTTGAGAGTCTCGTCGCGAGACATCCGATCTTTGACACCTCGGAATTAGCACGGTGCCGCGAGAGGTGCCGCGAGCGCGGTTTCGATATTTTATTCAGACGGTCCGCCCTCGCACGAGAGCGCATCGATTCATCGCGCCGGTTCTAAAACCGTCGAATCACCGACGAGCGATCATCGGGGTCGCGCTTATCCAAGGTAAAGTTGAAAGTCACGGAGGCAGGCAGAAGAGAAGGTCGATCGCCCTTCGTCTCGCTTTTCGTTCCGAGCCATCGGGCGAAAGGCGGTTTTCGTCGTGAGTGGCACATCCGGCCGGAAATAATTATCGTTCGCGGACATCGGCCGAGTGTTTTTCCAAGCGGCCCGCTCGAGATATTATACGACTCTCTCGTCGTCTCGCTACATCGCCGCCCGACCCTTCTCGTCCCTTCCGTGGCTCGTTCAAGTGACGTGTCCTTCGTCTTCCTCGTAGACCTTCGAGTCGAGCGTTTGCCAGTCCGATTATCCGTGCGATGGCAGCGGAGGACCTCTCCAAGTGCACACGATGTACTTAGCGTAATTGCGCCGCGCGCGTCAAGCTATCGTTATTATCCGTGCGGAGAGTCTCGGCTGTTTTTTCTGGAAAATTTATCGTCGCTCATGCGAACAGACTATTACCAAGCGCTCACAATCCAATGTCTCACAAAGTTTAACATCAACATTTTCATTATAGTTTTCAAGTCCCGGAGAAATACCATTTTTCTCTCGATTTTCCCGCGGATTTCATTGATTTTTCTCCCGAGAATACGAAAATTCGGTTTAGAGAAATTCACGTGCGCTCGGTTAAACCTTTCTTTTTTGCGAAAATGAAAGGGATGAAAATCCGCGGAAAAATTGGAAAAGAAACGAGTTGTTTTCCGAATTCTTAAAATTATGATTTTCATCCACACAGTGGGAAATATTTTGTACTTGTGTTGAAATCGGTCCTTGTTAAAACTTTTCTGTGAAATTTTTAACGTACCCGTGCGTTAATTTAACATATTATGTTTATGTTGTCTCAATATTTTGTGTTGAGTCGATATTCAATATGTAATAAAACAACATATTTTATACTTCAGTGTTAACTTTGGTATAATATTAGCGTTATTTTTCAACATATTCATCTTGTGTTAAATTACGACAAAAATTTGCGTCGACCATTTGGAACATGTGGAATGTGTTAAAACATAACACGACATTTTTTACTATGCACCGTCAACTCTTGCAATGCATCGATGACTACAAAATGATATCTCTTATCCGCGAAAATGGCTACTTCCGGATCTTCAATTCAGCAAGCACAGAACTCTCTATCTATCGACTTGCTAAGAATCCTTCATTTTCATTTGAAATCTCAATAAACCGAAGAATACAGGAAAAATTCGATCTTTCGGAACAAAGCGTCGAAGCAGTTTTTCGTTTTTCCAGAGGCCTTCTGATTCCGGAGAGATTTCATTATTACATACATGACATATTGTTTTCCCCCATTTTGCGTGCTAATTATCTCTCACCACTCAGCCGCATTTTCGCCGTGGAATCCGCTCGCTATTCCCGAGCACTCAGCGGCTCGGGTCGTTTCCGATCGAGTTAACCGCGAAAATCTACCTGCGCGCCGCAGCTCGCCGGTAGTTCCCACTGCGCGAGAAATTCGTTCTCACGAAGGCGTCTCGTTCCCCTTGGCTTCCTTCCTCGTCGGGACTTTTGACCCAGAACGAGGAGGAGCCGAGTGAAGCGTCCCGGGCACGAGGAAGCGGTAAATATAACGTCGTTTCAGCGGCGCGTGAAGAGCGGGTGGCGTCGTAAGGCGACCAGAAATAGTGGCCGAGCTAGTGTGCAGGTGCATTCTGCGACGCGCCTCCGACGCGTGTCTGTTTACGCCATTCCTCCGTTCCCTCTTTCTCTCCTCTGCCCCCCGTTGCACTCGGACGATATTATCATCGTCGCGACGTGTTCTCCTTCACCTTTATCATAGCAAAATCATTTGTGGATTCCGATCAAATGATCCGGCGATTACTCTTAACAAACTCTTTCGCTGTCCGCGTATAATAATTGACAGATTTTACCGCGACGGCACAAAAAATTTGCTGCGCGATTACTTTTCCCCGTGTATACGTACGAGAAATACAAAAAGAGCAGCCTGATCGCGTAACGTAACATTTTCATTCAAGACCGCCTCGACATATCGCCGCTTGTGGAAGTTCATCGTCGGGGCATCCTCCTAAGAAAAATGGATACCAAATCGTTTCGAATTATTCCAGCCTCGCGGAATAGAATAGGAGAGCACTCCGCTACCGAGAACACCGGGAACCCCTCGGAGAAATCAATCTTTCGTAAGCATCTCGCGCTCTCTTCCCACCTCTCGGAAAGAAAGCTGCCCGGCGGAGCCCATCGGTAATCTCTGGCACTATAATTTCCATAATTCGCGCGTTTTCCTGATGCGTGCGATCGCAGGTGCTTCTCGCTTTGCCCGTCGATCCAATCGAAGCGCAAGAACAGAACAGGGAGAGGGGGATGAAAAAGGGAGCCACGATGCGGATAAACGCGCGAGTGAGGGAGGATACGGTGCGTAGGAGCAGGTGGGGGGCTGCTGGCGTAAGCGATATCGTTCCCTTTGTACCGGAGAGAGCGAAAGCTCGTAGGACGTTTTTTAACGTTCCGCGTTTTATCGCGCGGTCCGCTTCTCTTCCCCTCAGAACGCGGATTCGCACAAAATGTGCATCAAGGGCGCATCCTCTCCGCTTTCCCCGATCTTTCTCTGCCCCTTTCTCCTCTTCCCCCTCTCTCCCTCTCTCTCTTTCTCCGGTGCGCTCTTTCTTCGCGACGGTAAAACCGCGAATGTCGTATGTTTGCGAGAGAGCAGCGGGGATTTTAATAAAGGAAATGGAAGCGACAGATCCGTTCGCGTCGAATCCGCGCTTCAATGTATCCTCCCTTTATGGCCGCCTATAAATTCGAGAGCAGCGAGCCGCTACGATCGTTGGTGACGACGATGATGACGACGACGGTGATGTATGCGGCCCGCTCATATCGCGTAGGGAAATTACGACGACGCGTGTCGGCCTCCCAGCTGGTCTCGTTGCGCCTCGGCACTTCGCCGCGAGGTAGAGAGAGAGAGAGAATAATATCCTACGATGAAACAAACCCGGGCTGTGTTACGTCGGCTTGTGGTACATTGTTATCGGGAACAGGCGCGATAACGAACCCCGAAAACGTAAAAGCGCGTCGCTCGTTCGCGGGACGGAGACGTGACGTCCACTCTCCCGATAATCCGTCGCGCGGGAAGAGAGTCCGAATATTACGCGGTAATATTAAAAAATATTACATTTGACAAAGCCTGCGCTCGTTCGCAATTTTTTTTTTCCTGTAACACGGTCTATCTCGTACCGAGGCACGTACTGCTACATGGTAAAATAAAAAGCGCGCTCCCAGCCTCCCCGGGATTAATCCGCAAAAAAACGTGTACCGCGATCGCCGCGCTCGGCGGGGTCAAAGGTTCCCCGCTCTCGCGTAAGCCGATCATTTCATTTTTCGCCATCGCAGCCGGCCACCGAATGAGCTCCCCGTCGTAGTGCGGGTGCGCCGGCCTCCCATATGAAATATTTCGAGCCCGTTAAGATCACGTCTTAACGGGGGAGAGACGGTCGGCGACGAGCTCCGCGGGATTTCGACGCGAAACCCCGCGCGCTCGCGGCCATTCGGCATTCCCGGCTTTACGGGCTCGTTCATAAGTTATCGCGTACAAATGGACGGCGACGACGAAATCCGATTGCCGAGCACGGGAATTTAATAATTCCCGGGGCTTTGCGCGGCCGAGCAAATTACCTGCGCCGGTGTCGACACGAATGGCCCACCGCCGTTGTCGCGCGACGACTAGCGTCCCTATAATAAGAGTCTGAGCCCCACATGTCTGAATGGCTGCCGATTGAGATCACGTGGTTTCAGACATTAAGCTCTATAGTAGACCGAAGCGAGCCGTTTCTGTGCTAAACTACATAAATCTGCGGAGAAAAGGTTAGGCAAACAATTGCAGGAACATCCGTCACTTTTGTACACTGTTAACTATGTATCTCCAAAGTTGGAGGTATACGTTGAAATAAAAGTCTTACGTAATTACAAGAGGTATTTCGAGGTACATACCTCGAATTTGAATACGTGACGTCGCTTGATCAACCGCTACTCCGCGGGAAAATTATAGGTGACGCGGTGCGGAACGATTTTAATTGCATTCTCGCTTCCTCGTAGCGATGATCACGATTTTTTCGTTCGGATTTCTCTCTCTTTCTCTTTCTCTGAAAAATATCAGGGACACGTGATAACGCAGGTCGACACGCGTGGCTCGCGTTCCCCCTATCGGGAGACGCTGGTCTCGTTAGTGAGCGAGCGAGCAGCACGAACTGTGCGGCGCGAGCCGACGTGCCAAGTTCGCGCGAGGCGACGAGGAGGAATATAGTGTTACATCGCGGAGACGAAGGGACCTGACGCTCGCTAATGCACGTGCATCCGACACCGGCTTCGTTCGAGGAATATTTGCGGCGGGTGTACCGTTACCGGCTGCAGACTGCAGCTCGCTATCACGGATTACGTTGTGCGGAGCGCGAACAGGAAGAACGAACGATTCTCCTTCGGTGAATCGCAGTTGCCAAGTTGCTTCGTCACCGAGAGGGAGCCCTCTTTCTCTCTCGGCCGTTGAACGTTTATTTGGACCTTCATTCGATGCCCGACTCTCTCCATCCATTTGTTGATTTTATTTGTTAATTTTTTTCGATCTATTAACACGCTGACTGCCGTGTCGGTCACCGGCGCTGCAACACTCCCTGTCTCATTAATTTGTGAATAGAAGTTAACCGATCGATGCGAATATATCAAATTAAATATACAGTCGTTAGAAAGCCAATGAAACGAGCTAATCAAATATGTATCGCAGATTATAATTTATTCATAGTATCTTTAATAAACAAATTCATAATTGACCATTGAATAATTAATGAAAATCTGCGCGGCAATCAGCGTATTAATATATGTGTTTACCTGTCCACCTGTATCCATCTATTTCGACATACTGAAAAAAAGAGAAGTGCTACTATTCAAGTAACATTTGCTTGATTGATCCAAGTCAATTGGTTATTCCAATACTCCTCGGCAATTATTTACTACGAGTAAAAATAACTGTATATACAATATGATATTTTATTCGTATAAGTAGACATTTACTTGTACCTGTTAAAACAACTTTTCCGGGTAGAAATTTAAAACGGGAACTGAACAAATCCAGTGCAATTTTTCCCCAACATAATATTTACTGGATAGAAAAATCTAAATGTGAAACCACTTGATTTCTTCAATGGAAAAGAAGTATTACATAATTCTAATAAATACTTTAAACTTAAAACTATTTCACATTTACATTCAGTAATTCACTGACAAATTAAGACGTCATTGCGTTCAAGTAAGTGTTCACAAGCTACTAAACTAGACGTAAATTGATAAAAATATCACTTGATTTACAAGGTTGAAAAACAGGTAATTACGTTTATTTCATTCCAGCACTTTTGTTGTCTATACAAAAATATTTCCGAATCACACGTGATCGCGTGAAAGAGCCGCACTCGCTCGTCGTTTTACATGAATTTTCATTCTCGAAGACACGTGCGCGTCTAGATCTCTCTTTCTTCGTCAAAAGATGATACATCGTTGCGGCTCGCTTCGGCGAGTTGTTTCCTGCTCGGGAGACTTTTCATTAATTTCCGCTTCAAAGGGGCCTTTGCTTTTCATTTAAGGGCTGATTAAACGCCGGCGCGTTTAATACTCGCCGTTAAGTGGCCTCCGGTTATGGTGGATTTCAATTTGCGCTCGCGTGCAGAAATCGTCGGTATTTCGTCGCCGTGGCTCTCTCGGCTAAACGGGAGCAACAGGAGCGGCTTGTTCGTGAATGTAATTATGGCTGCTCGCGAATCGTCGAGTCCGCGACCCGCTGGCTGCCGGCTTCCACGACGAGCGCGAGCCAAGCTGGGTCTCTACGAGCTTACGTGAGCCGGCACTTTTGTCGACGGCCGCGCGCGCGATTTTATTTTTCCGTTTGTTGCTCTTCAAAGGCGAGAGAGCCCGCTTCTCCGTCTTCCGTCGTTTTTACTCCCGTGGCGGAATGTCAGGCGAACCGGCGAGTGCGAAATAACTCGCTCCGCCGTGGCAGTCGCGTATTCCGAGGTCGTCGCCTCGTCGAGAGACGTTACGTCGAAATTTTTACGACACGTGCGGAGTAAAAGCGGCTCGCGACGACGAATTAGGTTTCTCGAGCGCGAAGGAGTCTCCCTTGCGTCGTCGGCGGCGGTGAGGATGAGAACGACGACGACGGAGGATTTCTGTTTCAATTCGCAACGCTCGCGAGATCCGAGATTGCGCTCCTCACGCTATTTTCCGCGCGGCTCTCCTTCCCTCTTTCTCGCGTTCTCGCGCACGCTCCCTCTCCCCCCCCCCTTTTGTCCCTCGGTTACGACTTAACGATCTAGCAATTGAGCGAAGTTACAAGAGAGCGAATTGCGTCGCTGAAAAAGAGGATAAACGGCGCGGCTAAGTGCTGCTGCACGTTTCGCGCGGAATTGCTCGGCCGTTGCGCGCGCGTTGCTCTTACTGCGAGACACCGAGAGAGAGAGAGAGAGAGAGATGAAAGGTCGGCCAACATTTGCGGAAGAGTTTCAGAAAAGAGCTCGAGTTTCTGTTCCGCACGGTGAAAGTTGAGGCAGCGATTTTTCGCGTTCGGTCGATTCGCTCGGGAAAGAGTGCAATCTCGGGGAAAAGAAGAGTGAAGAGGAACATGAAAAACACATCTTCCAAGACTCGAGATTTTTTCGGACATACTCTCTAAAGTACAATCAGCGTATGTTATTGAGAAGCAGTCGATAGTCATGGTAGATATAGTTATAAATATAAATACGGTAAATTAGTGAAATTTCGCTGCAGAATTTGGTTAGCAGCGACTACATTATATTTAATATGAGTAAAATAATTACTCCGATATTTCTTAGTAAATATTTACTTGAATACTACACTTTTTTTCTTTCAGTGAACGAATACTCACTGATTATCGATAAAATCCTGGATGCATCCAGTATTACCGCTTATTGAACATTCAGCTCTTTGATTGACATATTTTTTTAGTTTTAAAAATATAACCAATCAGATAAAAGAGCTCACTCAGCACGAGCGTCTATCGTTTTACTGATTCAATCAGTGGCACTTCCTCCGATTCGATTTAAAAGAATATTCTATCCGTCGAAATTGATCGAACGCGGAATGAAATATTATAGAGGAAAAGCTAGCTCGGCTTTAACGAATATTTCCGCTATTATACGACGTTGGGAAACTTAGGGAATCATAGATCACACCTATCAGCTGCAACGAGAAGGAGAGAGAGAGACGCGTGAAGACGAGGAAAAAAATTTACCGTTGCACTTTTCCATTCGTTCTCTTCGCTCATCTGCCGGTTCTTTCGAGAGATAGAGAGGGGGAGGGAGGTCCCATCGAATATCAACAAATTGGTAAATTACGGCCAGAGCACTTTTAGGTAGCTTGCCAAGCAACGTGCACCGGGTACAACGATCACAGCGATGCGAACGCGGTCGTGGCTCAGGCCAGCCTGCCGGACGACAGAAAATACCGCGCTCTGCATGATTCTAAGTGCTCCGTAATAGACTTTTGGGAAACAGGCGCTTTTAGAATTTCAGCGAGGGTGATTCACCCTACCGACCGACCGTCCCACGTGAGAATGCGAGGAAGAGGGTCAACGCGAATTTCGCTGCGCCTCCCATATGGACGCAGCTGTCGCGCGCGCGTGTCCTCCGTTGCGAACGACGCTTATATCGGGTGTCCGGCCTCGAGGCGAATCAATTAGCTCTCTCCCACGCGTTCCCGTTCGATTTTCGATCGACGGAGAAAGTACACAGCCACGCTGTGCGCCAGCGACGACGACGGCTTCGTTTGAAAATATTACGATAGGCGCGTTGTCATCGGGAAAACGTAGGGGATGATCGTTCGTAATAACACACGTATGTGTGTTTAAAAGATTTTAGAAATGTTTTTCTTTCTCCGAAATTTAAACGGAATACGAATTCCGGTCTGTATTTCAATCAAGAAACATTCCGGCCGAAATTGATTGATTGATTGACTTATTTGTTCAATTCACGGGAATATGTTTTTGTGGTGTGCAAATTTAAAGACGGGGGAAATAACATAAATATAGTTCCAGTAAACGAATGGCATACAAGAAAAAGAAAAGGTTTTTTTTTCTTTTTACGCGCGATTACTCAATTTGATGAAAGGACCCGGATTAAACTATATTAAAAAAAAAAATTCCAGGGGTTTATTGAAAAAGTCAAGAGCAGTCGGTTCCTATGGTGTGCAGGTAGAACGGGTGAACAGAAAAGTCACGTACCATATCACAAAAATCACAATAGTTTGTGAGTAATTAATTATTTTGTCTGAGCTAATGAACTCCCGGTAAAGAGTAGGATCGGATACTGTATAAAAAAAATAATTTTGGGCTTACTTCTGAAAGTCTCCTAGCAACGATGGGTATCAAGCGAGAGGCGTGTTTCTTTTCAGCGCACAGTCCTGTGTCGCATGCGAACGGTTTGGAACACCCTGTATAAGCAAGAATATTATAATCTTTTTAGCAGATTTTTCTCTCGAAAGTCAAGACCGTCCTTGCGTTAACGCGTCTTGTAGTTGTATAAAAGGATTGTTAATTTTTCGCAGCCATTAACGAGTCTAGTTACCGGCAAGAAATTTACAGTAGAACAGAACGGGTCCCCTCAGGGCTAATTTTTTAATACGTCCTATCGTCCTGACACGACACGTTGCATCTGTCTAAATTCAGATCGTATCTTCCGCGGCGGCCGGAAATTTCGTCACGGGCGTATCCGTTGACACCCGACACCCGGTATCGAGACATCTCACTCGCGGTGGGACTTCCTGGTTCCCAGAGCGTGATGTGCGAGCATTTGCGAGCGCGGGTGTGAGCGCTCACGCACGCGCGCGCATCTACGTCGCTTCGTGCGCGCCGTGGAAGATCAAAGTCACCCGTGCTAGATATTTCATCGCGAACGTCTGAGCGGCTGCCAAGAGCTCCAAATGCGGCGGTCCGAGGATTTGCGAGCGGAAGTGCGACC
Source organism: Dinoponera quadriceps (assembly GCF_001313825.1). Lineage (NCBI taxonomy): Eukaryota > Metazoa > Arthropoda > Insecta > Hymenoptera > Formicidae > Dinoponera > Dinoponera quadriceps. The sequence continues at coordinate 1,632,347 of NW_014555947.1, forward strand.
GGGGAGGAGGGCAAAAACACCGCCGCCGCCGTCGATCCGCATAAGCGGCGAGGCGACGTTCCGCTGCCGTCGTCATCGTTGTTGCATTCCGGCCTGTCATTGTTACCTAATCCGCTTTTGCGGGAACATCGTCGCGACAAAAACGCAGCGTGTTGCAAAGCACGGGACGCCGATCGCTCCCTCCCCCCGACAGAAATCCTGGCTATGCCCGTGAAAGTAAGGATAAATGATATTACTATGATTGAAATTGAACCTACTTTACTATCTTGGCTCCTGCTGTGCTGCGAGATTCAAAGACTGTTTCAAAAACAAATGTCGATTTCATTTCCGCGACACCGCGATGCCGCCGTCGCGGCTATTTAGCGCTCTGTTATCGTGTTGTCGAATCGCGCGTCGCGGTCTGACTTGCAAATTTATATCACACACGTGTGCCGGCGTTGAATTATTATTGACCTTATTCGAATAGAACTCGGGTCGAGAGGTTGAAGCAAGCTGCGCCGGCCGGAAACACGAATATCTGAGTCGCGAGGTGCATCGCGATGCTCCCTTACGCAACGGCGGAACGGCGCGACTTTTCATCGCGGTCGCCTTTCGCGCGAGACTCCCCGCCGCGAGAAGAGCGGATTCGCGCGTCTCCGGGACTCGTGGAATTTATGGGCGCGAATCTAACGGTCCTCTCTCTAATCATTTATCAGCCGGCGTGAACGTTCGAGCAGGAACCGGCTGCACTCGGTCTCGTCGGAGGAGCCGCGATTACGTTGTCAGGCGAAATGGAAAGTGCGCAGCACACGGACGGCGCTTCCTCGGAGATGATAGGGAGCAGCAAATCGGAATGGCTAATTGATAAATGATGATTAATCGACATGAAAAGGCAAATAACCGACGAAAGTGACGATAAAGATAACGTTATTTTTTATAACGTTCTTCGGATATTTTCCTAATTTCAAATTACAGTTATGAAAAAGATAAAGATATGTATAAATATATTTTTATAATTATAATCTTTTAAATTGTAATTATCAAAACTATGTAATTTTTCTTGTCCTTCATTTCGGTTCTTCTTTATAATTAAAATGATTTCATAAATAAAATTAAAAAATAACGTTAAAATATTACTTTTACGATTAAGAAATGGGCCATTTGTTTAGAAATAAATAGTTATAATAATAATACAATATATATATAATATAATATATTCATATTCTAATCTAAGTATATTCTGAGGAGACTTTCGATCACGTGCGAAGATTGATAAGATGTCCTGACGATTTTGCACGCTTATTATTTGCTGTGCTACCGAATATCTCATTGTGAAATAGTGAAAAAATCGTAAAGATCTGTCGCAACATTATCGCGCTCATGTATCGCCCGATTAATCGTCGCAGGATATTGAACCCCGACGATAGACGTAAGAGAGACCTAGATAAGCCACTGGCTTCCGAATACTAATTTAACTAACGATAATTCCGTTTGTTTTAGGGCTTCCAGCGGCCGCGGACCCGACTCGCCCCTCAGCTCGGATCTGGCGCTCGACAAGCCTCGCCCCATACCATCGCCCAGGTAAGTTCATTGATACTGGAGCGTTGCCACGATTACGCGCGCACGTAGCGCGCTAAGTGGCGCGTTAATGTGCTGCAGGTCCCGTGCAAAAAGCACTGCCGCGAATATGCATCGTCTCTCTTGAGAACATGAGAACATGATTCGAGCATACTTTTTTCATCAATTAACCTATTAAAGTCCATGACTAAACCGGTGAAGTTAGCAAAATGGCAATAATTGGAAATAGGATCGGAGCGTGAAAAAATATTTCTGACATAAAAAACACATTACAGAAATCAATTTTGCAACCAATTATTATAAATAAATTGTTAATTATTGATTGCAGAAGGAAACTGACTAGGCCCAAAGATTCTACGGGAAAAGTTACAAGAGAAACACGTATGACTTTTTCTCATATCATTCTTTATTTGTGCAGAAAAACAAATTAATATCGCGGTTTTTATAACAATTTGTTGCAAAATTGATTTTTGTGTCGGAAATATTTTTTTCACGCTCCAGTCTTTTATATTTCCAATTACTGTTTTTTTTACTAACCTTACTTTGTCTAGGTATGCACTATAACAAGATTCAATAAACCGTGATATCTATTTTTCTCTTTTTGTATAAACGAAAAACGATATGAGAAAAGATTATACGTGTTTCTTTTATTATTTTTTCTATGGAATTTATCGGCTTGATCGGTTTTTTTCCACAGTCAATATTGAATAATTTGTCGCAAAATAACAATTTGTTGCAGACTTTTTTGCAATATACTTTTTATATCAGAAATGTTTTTTTCACGCTCCGGTTCTATTTCCAATTATTGTTTTCTTGCTAACCTCACCGTTCGAACTATGAGCTTTAATTGGTTAACTCATCTGAATGGTGTCTCTTATCTGATTGTATCCTTCGTACCAAATTTCCTCACGTTTCGCATAATTTTCTTGCTTTTCTTTTATATTGACAGTGAAAATAGGGATATTAATTAACGCTCCATTCATATCGATTCGTTTGCCAAACTCGTGGATTTATGCTCGGACAGTCGTGTGCCAAAAAGAATCCTCTTCCTCTTTGCGAGAGCGCGATAGTGACGGAAGCACGCGTTTCCGTCCAAGATGCGATGACAATCAGACACGACGAATGAACGTCGCTTCCACCTTCCTCCCTCGATCTTCAAAGTCTCGTGTTCGAGCCCCGGCAATCACTTGCACGTCTTTATGGATCGCACGTTTTCAAAGCGGCGCGCGTGCGTGTGATGTTTTACACATTTGCGTACTCGTCGCGCGAAAAGGCGAGAGAGAGAGAGAGAGAGAGAGAGAGACGTAAAAGCTAGATGGACTTTCGAAGGGCCGGGTAATATAATCGTCAAAAGTGGAGCGACACTTGGTTCCTGCTCTGTAATTCCGCCGCCGTCGACGCGCCTGCTGCTCCTCCTCCGTTTCGAGATTATTGACATTGATACGCAAATGCATCTGTCCATGCAATATCGGTCACCGCGTCTGCGGCGCGCCGACACGCCGCGAGAGAATTGTCGAGCGAATCGCCTTTGTCAAGCGCGCTTAAAGTCGGTCACTTTTCCGCTTGCACAATGACACACACCGTCGGCGTCGTGCTAGAATGCACGCGAGCCGATCCGGGGCCGTTGGCCGCTTACGTGAACTAATTGCGAAATGTAATTAGATAATGGGGCGTGTAAAGCGTTTTCGTCCGTTCGTCCTGTGGGCGATCATGCGGGGAATAGATCATCGCGACAATTAAGATCCGTCACAGGAGGATAAGAAGTGGAGCGCCTGTAGCTCCTTTCTGCGACTTTTAACGACGATGTCTTTCTCGTTACGTCGTCGACACGCAGCTTTTCTATTCTTTGACTACAAGAGTGAAGCGTGGACCGCCAGTCCACACTTCACTCTTCTCATTCATCGCTGTGCTGAGAAATGTATCCAACGAGATTTAAGTCCCGCCCCGTCGACTAAAGACTGGGAAATATTAATATATCTTAAGATGTACCAATCGTAATGAAATATATTTTGTATTCTGTGCTTAATAATATGAAATATGTAAATAAAAATTGTAATTAATTGAGTAGATTTTTTTTATTAATTTGAGACACTAAATTATGAAATAATAATGATTTAATCCTTACAGATATAAAATATAAATGATTGGGGTAGATAGCTTGGGTTACCCTTAATAAGGCACAGAAGATCTTACCTTTTCTTTTTACTTGATATTTTATAGTTTGGCAGTATTGTGCAATACAGTATACCACTAGTTTTAAAAACTTTTAATTCTTGTTGTATTTCACTGTTTCAATAATAAAAATGAATAATAAAATGAATTGCTGTGGATGGCTATTCTCTGCATACATTCGACAAATGACGGAATTTTAGTTCTAGTATTCCTCAATTGGTCGATGGTGACACGACACATCTTGGCTACCAGTCTGAAATTAGCTAGTAGCAGTCCATATATTCTATAGTCAAAGCTTCTACTGTACATGTCACACCTGCGTGATGACAACTTGACGACAACGACACGTCGTTCAAAGTTACAGAATAGGGTATCTATTGGGTAGCTTGTATAGTTTTAAAGTTTCCGAATTATCCCGTTTCCCCCTGTTTTTACGCCGATATTTTTGGTTTCTTATCTTCTTTATTGAAAAAAGTAAACATAGCAAGTTTTAACTGAACACACGTGAATTTTTATGAACGAATTTTTGTACCCTTGGGACAGAAAACAAAGAAATCCGCGGAAAATGAGGAAAAACGGTTTTTTTTTTGCCGAAACTTTAAAACTGTAGTAGACTTAGCAGTCGCCTAATAAGCGAAAAGTCCCAGCTCGACAATCTCGCGTTTCCGGTATATTTTCTCTGCGAGTTCTCGAACTCCTACGGTTCGTTCATTTGTTCGATCAGTCGTGCGTGCGTGCGTGCGTGCGAAGAGAGCTCTTTATTAATCCTTCGGGGCAGACACGTTTGCGCTTGACGTACGTGCGCATCAACCTTGTCTTCTCTCTCTCTCTCTCTCTCCTTCTCGTAATCTCGCGGTGACGACGAAACTCGCGATTCAAGACATCGCGATGTCTCGTGCGACCTAACGTCGCGACGTCGTGTTCGACGAGCTACGCGAGAATTGAGCGCGCGAGAGAGATTCGTCTGAGAAAATTTCGCGGGCATTGTCTCGGCGAGAACACGACGACGACGAGGGCGCACGTGATGCGCCCACGCGACCGTTCACGTCGCTTATCTAATTAGAGTCGTCGCAGGAAGTCTCCCAGGACCGTTAATTAATGCTTCATTCATATCAATTTATTTCTCAAGCGTCAATTAATTTTTCCTCCGAATCTCGTGTCACTTATCTAATTGAACCTTTTATATACAATAGTTTTCTTGTATCGTTAGTTAGGGAAAGTGTCCCGAGACATTTATTAGCGTTCCCTATCGTTTATTCTTCAAATTTGCAACTTTATTCTTCAAATTTGCAACTTTATTCTTCTTTACTTTATTTTTGAGACGCGGAATGGCATTTAAAAATTTGTAAAAAATCATGTGGATGTAGCATTAACTTTTTCAAACTGCTCGGTTTTCTTTATTCAAAAACGACATCAGTTTTTGAGGTGAAAATTATTTAAAAATAAACAAATTACATTGAAAGATATATTTTTTTGATACATATGTTCAACAATTAGATTAACAATTACATTTCCTCGGTGGATGAATTGGGGAGGTTCATATCCGACTCCTAGCTGAGGCAGTATGTTTCGCAACATATTAAATGGAATAAGAAAATAAATTTTCATTTAATTTATTAATTAGAGAAGGTTTCGGGGGTATTTAATATATAAAATTATATTACTGGGACTCGAGGGTTGGTTTATACAGCTGATTCGCCGCGTCCGTCTGTCTGAAAAATTCTTCGGTACGTGCGAGATAAACAATGAACATTTTCATATCTTCCCACAGATATATTAATATTGACAATATTAATATTTAAATGGTACCACAACGTTCATGTTTTGGTTTCTCATGTGCCTCCATGTATTCTGTCTACTACTTTTCAGAACAGTTATACTTAATTGCATTTCCATTAAAAACTGGATTTATAAATCCCGTAAGAAAAAGAAATAGCAGAACATAAATATAACAAAAAGAAACCAAATTAAAGAAGAAATTAATACCGCCAAGTGAGACGTATAATCCCACAAGACTCGAGAGAGTTAAGTTGGTGAACGAATTTTGAGTGATTTTCGAAAAGAGAAACAGTCATTAAATTTTAATCGTACGATAACGGCGATGTCTTTTGGTTATTCCACGTTTAATAAGGAAGAAAGTGGAGTCGTATTTGAGCAATATTGCGTCGGGTATCGCAACAATCGCGAAAGCTGCTCCGGTGGACTGCAGACCCTCCTCCGGAAGCAGCACGAAAGCACCATCTGTCGTTGTGGCGTTCTTTAGCCGAGCTTTTACCCTCTGTTGCAGGCAAATCCACCCCTTGTACGGGGAGAAAGCGGGCTTTTTGGGCTACTGCGATACAGTCGGTAACGCAGAGAATTTTCCACCAGCCCCCAATATTGTCGTCGAGGGTGGTAGAATCGAGTTTGTTCGCCCCTCGCAAGATGGCACGACGACACCACGCAGGAACACCATGTCGAGGGGTTCGCAGACTTTCAACGAGCAGTCGGAGAAGTCAGATCCCGCCAAGGTGAGTGACACAGCTTTACCGCGCTGTTTTAGCAATAGCTCCGGAGGAGAACTTCCGCGAATTACTCGTGATAACAATACAGAAAGGCCATTAATTATCCTACTACTCAACGAAGTAAGTAAATGACAAACGAATAGTTTCATTCTCGGAAGCGAATTCACTGATCGGAAACTTTTGTTGAAAAAAAGTACAGTCTACCAAAACCGTCCATTTTTTTTCAATTGTCTGTAAAAGATAGACCTTTCTTTTCTCTGCCTCTTCGGCGGATGATCGAGAATCTTCACGAATGCGACCCACGGAAACTCTCGGGCTCTGATCGCAACGAGATTAGTCGGCGGCGATTCTTGCCTCCTGACAAATCAGATCTGTCCGAGCTTACCCTCTCATCGGGCCACGTCCGATCCCGTAGTGTTCGGCTCCGGTTACCGGTCGCGGCACTCTCGCGGCTAACCCTTTATGCCCTTCATGTTGTATTCATTCGACGTAATTGATTTTCTCGATAGGGGGTGCGGCGTAGGATTTCCATAGTAAATTGGATCGCGTGCTTTCTCTCTCCGCCGTCGTCAGAGAAAACGGAGAGAGCAAGAGAGAGAAAGAGAGAGAGAGAGAGCGAGAGAGAGAGAAAGTGGGAGAGGATATTCGCCGCACGCGCCGATACAGCGATTACTCTGAAATTAACGATGTTTTGCGACGATGACAACGACGGTAAATCTAACGAGTTAATGAAATTCATTTGACCCTCACCCTTTCCTATTCTCTCTCATTCTCTCTCGTTCACGGCGACTTTGTAAAACGCGGCAGATATTAAACTCCTTCGCGATGTCGTCATATGAAATCACATTTGCATGTATTTAACCGACCCTCTTTCCCTCTCCTCCCTCTCCGCTGGCGCGGCACATTTACGCCAGTTACGAAGGGTTTCCTCCTCGCAGGGGTGAGATCGGACCAGAGGGAGTGGACATTTTTTCCGGGTGAAGCGCGATCGGATGAGATTGCTGCGCGTCAGCAATGGCCGATCTGGGAAGACTCTATATAATTTTTCTCCACTTTAACACTTTAACAAAAGAGAAATTAGCTGACCATATATTACTACATATATTCTTATATATGAGAATACCTGCCATTGATTTCAGACTAATTTTCTTTCCATGCGTCTATTCAGAGCCTTTTCACGAAATGTCATTCGAAACTTGCATGGCCTTTCTTGGCCATACCTAAGCCCAATTTGGCAGGGCCATTTTGGGGCATGCTTACTTAGAATAATTACAAACTTGAGGTACGCCCCAATTAATTTTTATATTAACATTTGCACAATTCAATTTTCATCGCACGACGTATTCGACGATCACTCTCGCGTCGCCGGCGATAAACAGTACGCGCTCGCAGCGCGGGAAACAGCGGGAGGCAATTTATTCCCTTTCTTATTAAAGTGTTTTATACGAAGCTCTCTCGCGCATACGCGATGTAATGATGAGAGGTAATTTACCGAGGGGATTTTAAACGATTCCGAATCGCCGCGAAATGAATTTTATTTGACGACGCACTAAACAACTTTCACGCAGAGTTTAACGCACGCTCGTCGCCGTTCGTTATCATTACACACGAGGCTTCGTTCCGACTCGATAGCCGCGAAATGCAATTTCATTCCGGCGACGAGCGTATCCCGGGAGGCGAAAAAAAACAAACAAAAACAAGAAAAATCACCGGATATAACAATTTCACGTAGGCGATTCAATTTGCCCGATTTTAATGACTTTCCAACGAGCCGTTTTTCCGGCCAGAAATATCGCCATGTGAGAATTATCAGTCCCCGATTGAGCCGAAATTATACGGTCGACATTTCTCGCGCATATGAGAGAAGCCGAGAGAAAATGTCGCCCCGCTGTTACCCCCTGCATCCACGCCAAAATTTCGTAGCTCGTGCGATAACACGTCGGATAAGCCTCAGGCAGGGAAAATCCCTTCGATTAATGATCCTTGCGGATAACCTTTAGCGCCGGTCAGCGACATACAGTCGCAACAGCTTTTATCTCGGGACATTAGGACAACTCTCACCTTTTTTTTTTCTCGATAAAAGCCACCGATTTATAGAGTTGAACAACTCTAAAATCGGTGGGCATAGCTTAGGATGTAATAAACCTTCTGTCATTGTTGCAAAAATTCTATTACGATCTATCTCGAGACGTTGAGACAGCACTCTTTTTAGATAAGATCATCGATTTATAGTCTGGCAATTCTAAAGCCGGCGGGCGTATTTAGATTAGAATGTAACAACTTCCATTGCGTGAAATATTATTGCAAAAATTCAGCTCCGATCCATGTTAATTCCACTTTTAATTTAATTTCGCTCTCGTTTCCATTCGAATTCCCCCGAATTTTGACACGTTTCTTCAACGATGACTCTTCGTTCTACAATGCGATTCCAATTTAATAAAATCGGACACAAGCTTCGATTAAGCTGGTCTTCAAATTTTCATTAAATCCGATATCGTGAGCTACACGAACGCGTATCTCTTTGCAAATATTTCTGCGAATCCGTGAGATCGCGATTTACGTCAAGCGAGACGCCAGGCATTCAACATCCGATTAACTGTCCGCGCGAGACAGAGCGTCGCTATGTCCGCGCTCTCATTCCGCTGGTGCGACGTTAATTATTCCCTTCAAACGTCGTGTCTCTCTCGATCCGGCCGCGCGCCAATTTTATCGTGCGACTTATTGCGGCGCGAGCGTGTAACGTTTTCCGAAGGGCGCACAAATGCGCTCGCTCGCGTTATTCATCCGGACAGCCGTGGAAGGCTTTCCGACAACGCCGGCGGCGGCGACGGCCTTGAAAAGAGAGTGCTCTCGCCGAAGAAGTTGTAGGGGCGATCAGTTATTACGTCCGTTCGCCGTTTCCGGGGATGAGCACGCCGACGAGGAGAGTTTAGTTCGGCAACTTTTGGCTCTCCGCTCGCTTGAGCATCGATCTTGTCTCGCTTCGGACTTCTCTTTATCTCGCGGCTCTTCGGGGATCGATCTCGCCGAGTTATCCGCGAGTGGATCCCCTAAGGATCCCGTCGCTGTCCCTGTAATTGATTCGGCTTCACGAATCAAGAGAATAACCACGATAACGATAACATCGCAATTCTGGGACTCCTGTTCCTCGCTAATAGAAGGTTGGTTGCGGATCTTAAACTATTGGCACGGGTTGGTCGAAACCGATTTTTTAAATATTAATTTTTAATGAAGTTATTAACGTTCGAAGCCAAAAGTTCGGTCTTTTCGCCAAGATTTTCTCCTCTCTTTCTTTATAAAGACCATAATTGATATCAAAAAAATCCTACGACAAAGACTAGATAATCTTACTAAGAATATCAATGCAAAACTACAGCTAAATCGATCCGAATCAATAGATTTTCTTCAATATATCTCACGACTTCCTTAGAATTGAGATAACAAAACTTTTACTTTGAGTTAACTTGAAATTTCGCTCCTTGTTTTCATGCTGTGCATATAAATATTGTTACCTATGGATTTTTGTTCCAAAAGGGATATTTAATTTCCTGCTTATTAAATGAATAATAATGATGATGATAATAATAAATCGCATTTATTTACGATTACGCATTTATATGCGATTACGTTGCTGCAGTAGCGAATTTATCTCACTGTTTATCTCTTTCGCTTTGTCGAGTACGCTCTCTGTACTTTTTTACTTTTAATCGGGATTAATTATGCCGCCGCCTGCGTCGGAGATTGACACGTTGACCTTCTTGACGACAGAGAGTGGCCGATTCAATTAAAGGCGGCGTCCACCCTCGAAATTCGAAAACTCGATTATGCAGATTCGCGCGCGCAGACGAACGACGTCGAACGCGGTTCCGTAATCAATTGAATTCCGGACTCGCGCGCGTCTCGTTGTTTTTTTCGAATCGCGATAACGTTCTCGCAGTGAGAAGTGCTAATTTACGATTCCTCGTCGTAACGGGTCGGGACGAACGGATGAATAATGATGAGATGGAGGAGAAAAAGAGGGAGAAACGTGTAAAAGCGCGAAAAGGCCGCGACTTTGTACACGCGGGCGTCGTACACACCGGCTCGAGAGGTTCGCATAGTCGAGTTAATATGCTAATTGCCGCATTCAAAGAGCGGAACTAATTGAATTAAGCGATGCAAAAAGTTTCCGCCCCGAAATTAGCATGAATTAGAGGAGAGCCGCGCGCGGTATCCTTTCGCGTCTTCTTATTGCGTCGGGCCATTCAGTACGTGAATAACGCACTCGCTCTCGGAAGTTAGCCGTTAAAAATAACCAGCTTCCTTCTTCACCTTTCGACGACGAACGCCGCGAAGTGTTACTCGCATGGTACACTCATGCTTCAATTTTGCGCGCGCCAAGGCCTTTCAGACAGACGGGAAAGACTGATGGAGAGAAAGAGAAGGGAAGAGGAGATGGATGAAGGAAGCGAAGTTTCAAGTTAGCACTTTTCCCTCCGAATTATCGATTGGTTCTTTATTGTAGCGTTTCCTGAAAAATTGAAGTTTCCCCGGATTTACCGCCTAATTTCTCTTCACCTTGTTTTTCCATGTCGAAATGTTAGCCTTGTGTTAAACCTGTAATTCTGCAATAGGAGATAGCAAAATAGATCCAATTATAAGAATATAATTTATTCCAATTTTGATGTCACCGCGATGTCTTAAATTTCGATTTTCGCTGTGTTTAACGTCAAAATAAATCGTTTTCAGCATTTCTACGAACTTAATAATCGAAGTAATTAATAATTGAAGCGTACAAAATTTTTAATGTTTCGAAAAAATCTGCTTTTTCTCAATTTTTTCACAGATTTCTTCGGTTTTTGTCCCGAGGGTGCGAAAATTCGTTTAGAGAAATTCACGTATATTTGATTAAAACCCGCCCATATTTACATTTTTTCGACAAAGAAAGTAAGAAAATCCGCGGAAAATGGGGAGAAAACGGGTTTTTCCCGAAACCACAGCGCGAACAGTCCATAAGAGCTTCAAGAAAGCATGAAAATTCCGACTCGGTTTTACTCTCCACATTCGAGTCTCTCTTTCTCTCTCTCCCCCGGGGGAATAAATAAGTAACCGAATAATCCGCTTCTCCCGCGTCGAATCCACTCGAGAATCTCTCTTTTTCGAGATTCGACGAGGAGGAACGGAGATATGACACGCGTGACAAGCGCGCCGCGTCTGTCGGATAAGACGGAAAAACGTATATCCCCCCCCCCCCCNCCCCCCCCGTGTGTGTTACCGTCCCGACGTGTGCGCGGCGAGATCGACAGAAAAAAACCGCGAAACGGAACGCGACTCTTTCTCGCTCGCGAGGATAGGGAGATTGGCAGGTCGGCCCGACTCGGCGCGGCGTCCCGTGAAACGAGAGAGGGAGACGTCGTGTCGGGACACGCGTTTCTCCCCCTCGCGAGAACGTTCCCCGTCGTGACGCGGACAGTCCCATATTGTATCCACCGGCCGCTCGCTTTGAACGACAGCGGCAATAGGCGTCGTCGATGCGCGGCGAGAGCCGTTCGTTTCGAGCGGACGAGCGCGCCGAATAAAGGCCGGAATTTCGGCCGACGAGCACCGGCCGTAACTACTGCGCGCAGGGCCGCACCGCAGCAACCGGCCGAAGTGCAGCCACTCGTTCTTCTTCCCCCTTCGGACGCACCGAGACAAAAGGGCGCGGGAATGAGGGAAGTTTCAATGACGGCTTCATTTAGTTACGTTGATGTATATTTTTATTGAATCGTATATATCTATGTACGGAGAAAATGTTGCAGTTACAATTACTCTATGTATTTCTTGCATTTTTCTCTGTATTTCTACCTATTTTGTAGTAATATTAATATTTTGTATCTTATGTATTTGATATATTTCACGTGTACACATCACTAAAGATTACGATAATTTCAGTTATAGTTTCGGGTCATAATATGGTCCGGCGTTACACAATTTTTTGGTAATTTTCACTGCAGTTTCTTTCTCCGTGTATCGCACAAACGTAATTTGTAAGTAATCAAATAATTTCATCACAAAGTGACATTCGCAGCCGGTCGACGACAAGATTCTTCCTCGTCGCGGATAAGAAAGCAACCCGAGTCGGAATTTTGACGCTACTTTGACGCTCTTGAAGATAGTTCGCATCTACTCTGATAACCTGTAAATACCTGCTAACCTCTCCCTCGAGTCTTGAATGCCAAAAATCTTTCTGTAAAACAGCCTACTTTGATGCTAAAAAAACGGAAACTTAAGAAGACATCATCATGAGATCTAAACAAGAATAAATTATATCACTAGAATTGAATTGATTATATCTTAACACCTCTATTGTATAGTTGAATTAAAAGTTTAACAGAAGGCGAACATTCCGACAGAGTAGATAAGAAGAAGTGAAAGGAAGACTAAAAACCAATTTCATCCGCAAAATAAGATAAGATGAATTTGATCTAATAATTCTTAGTATATTCCGAATCGCCCGGATTTTACTCGTTCTGCGCTTTCCGGCGAATAACGCATTTTTAAACACTTCAAGTAGTACAAATCGATGGCGGGCTGAAAATTTCCCGGCTACGTCGCTGCGACTGCACTCGCGCGAATGCGGCGCGGCGCGTCGGCTTTATCACCGCGAGCGATGCTATTGTTTCGCGCGGTGCCGCGATGATCGCGCGTCGCAAAAATACGACGCCAGCCGTTTTGTCGTTGCCACGGCATGACGAGCCCGCGGGGGAACGGATTAGTCCATTGACACTCGGGGGGTTTTTTAACGCCGCCGACGATTCGACAGTTTCGGCCGTGCCGCTCCATTGTACGCTCCTCTGGAAACCAAAAAAGATATAAAGAAATTTTAAACACTCGAAGCGCCCGCCACTGTGAATGATTCGAAATCCGCTTCTCCACGAAGTTAATGTCGCGCCGGGGTATCGCGTTTTAACGGGCCTATCGATCAATCGCTTCCCTCATCCCGCGCAGGAATTAAATTCCCGACAGAATCGTCGCGTCAATTTCGATGCAGATGTCGCGATTGTGATTGTCACGGGAATTGTTATCGTTGTAAAGTCTCGGTTAGCGCTTGCAATTTCGTTACGATTACCTGATTGCTTATCAACACCGTAATCTTGTCGTCTCATTAGTCGGTGGAAATTAGCCAAATTTTCCGGCGATATTAAGGGGCGGGAGAAAGTGAAAAAGAAGTTAAAAAGGTGTCGTCAAAATAGATTTTTACAAGCCGCGTAGGATCGAATAAGGCGTTAAGAACGTCGCAGCAGCATTTCGGCAACTGCCTTAAATTACGCGCAAAACGTAAGCAACAGGCCACGAAAGATCGCTCTCGTACAGCCGGTGAAACGGGATGTCTGGCTTGCATTTATTTACCGTACCTTCAGCGATTTAATCATGCTTTTGTGCAGTCGATTGAGAATCAACGGGACAGTCGACATGCTAAATGATCTCCGCGGATTTGCTAGATCGGGAGATACGTTTCTCGCGGCGATTCCACCTCGTCCCTAACAGATAACGGACATCGCGCGATCGCACGGCCCATTATTCATAACGCTGGACGCACGCACGGGACGTCTTCGGAAACACGCTCGGCCGTGTAACGCGTCATTAAGTATCCCCGCGGAAATCGCAATTACAGTGCGCGAACGCAATTACAGAAATCTCCGGCCTCTGCATAATTAATAATTTAAGTGGATGCTTTAAAGATACTTTAAAGACTCGACGGAAGAAGAGAAGGGGGAGTATTTCGCGCGCGCACGGTCGTTTGCGATGCAAGCGATAAAAGGGACGCGAACGAGAATCGCGGGAGTTTCATCATGTTCGAAGCGTCGATCGCGCCCCGACTAGCCGCTTCGTCATCCTTCTTTCGGTAAGGCGAGCGAAACATTTTCGAGCGAGGTGGCTTTCTTCCTTACTGTTGACTTATCTTAGATTACATAAAATTTCGCACCGGATCCTTTTTACCCGGCCGACGAAGATATATCACTGTCGTGGCGCCGTATGATGGATGACGCGAGCCAACCGCATCGCGGTGTAACAGACAAACCGCGCGTGTCTAATTAATTATACGGGACATCCCATAACCGTCGCGAGAGCTTTCCTCCGGTCTGCTCATTTTGACGTATTCGGAAACGACTTGAGCCCATCAACGACGCCATCTTCTTCATTTCCGGCGGCCGAGGAAAGGGGAGAAGAAATTTACGAGCAAATGAATCTCTCCATTCGCGCCCCTCGTCTTGTACGAAAGGACAATCAAGCGTCCGGCATCGATTCCCCAAATGATACATTCTGATTGGGAAATCTATAAAAATTCGGATCAGAGGTGTGTTTCAACGTTTCAAAAGTCAGATTTTAAGCGGGAACTCCAGAGAAATTCCAGTTTTTTTGTTTGATCAAAGTGCGAGTCTAAAAGGAAAACCCAGGCAGATCCCATTTTGTGTACAATATTTACCCAAAGTTTTCTTTTTTTATAGATTTCTATTTTATATTCATGTCGAGCAGAATATGTGAAAAGCTTCGAGCATTTACGCACATTTTACTAGTATAAATACATAAAAAGCGTATGTAAAAACTGATGTATTATATGTGTATTTGTAATTTTCATCGGATAACGATCCGATGAAATGACGAAATGATTGGACATTGCACGTAATCCGATACATCCGTTCGTTACTTTTTAATTGGATCATTCGATCGGATATTTTTCTCAGTGTACACAAAATATGCTTAACGCTGAAAATAATTTTCGGGGGATTAATCATTTCCTTTCTCAGTGCGAGGAAATGATCGATCCTTCGACCACGAAAGAGAAGAGCTCGGTGTTCGGGAAGAAGACGCGCGCGTATATCGCGTAGACGCGAAGGAAACCGGCCTCCCCGTCACCTTTCGCGCGGGGTGAAAACGAATTAATTACTACACAAATTACCGAAGCGCGGATAGACAGGATAAGAGGCCGGGCGACGAAGAGGCCTTATCGGCTTGCCTTCCAATTAGCGCGCTGGTATCTTCGATTAATTAAAGTACTCCACGAAGGAAAGTACGGGCACCGCTTTTTCTCATGCCGGCCCGCCGGCTTAGGCCATTGTCCCCGTTAATTAGTGCGCGACGCACGTGCGTAATTTCCGTGAGTTTATTCGCGACTAATTATAAAGCCCTAATTAGCCGGGGCTTCGCTTGGCGTAATCGCACGCGCCGATTTTCCGAGCGTTATCGGCACGGCACGGTACGGTACTCGTGATAACATCAAAGGCGAAATCGGCACGTAGTCCGCCCTCGGATTTAGCGATCAGTTCAATCGACGGCACGATTGAAGGGTGGGTGAATGCGTCCCGTTTCAGCGCGGCGCCCGCACGAAGACCTTTGAAGAGCGTTCTCGCTTCGAGAACGACCGCGAGTTGACGTAACGCACTTTCAACATGAAATTAGTCGCGAATTCGCCGTGACTGAGCTTTTTTCTGCTTTCGTTCGGGAAATCGAACTTAATTTCTCGCAGGCTCGGATTCGAGATACAAGCGGAGAAACGTCGTTGGAAAGATCGACTGGCTTCCTTTTCTCACTTCCTTACCGATTCCTCCAAGTATCAGCGTGCAAAAAACAGGCGATTTTCGATATATCGAGCCGAACGCTTCTCTATTTAGGACTCGATCTTAACGAGAAGCGGTCCCAGCCTGTGGGACTAACATCTGCAGGAACGATTCCTGTTCAAGAAATAGAACGATATAAATGAACGCCCCCATGCACATGTATCGCGAGATATCCATCTTTATGTTCTATAATTTACATTTTTAATTCCCATTTTTTCTTGTATCATCGTGTGATTATGTTGTGAGTGAACTATCTCTTTCACGCGTGTTACTTATTTAAATAAAATTTGTGCAATTATTTAAATCAGTCCTTTACTTTATTTCAAAGTAAGTAACATTGATAAATTAAAATAGAGCTGTACAGAATCTGTTAGTCTGGGACATCCTGTAAATTACCATTAAAAATCGTAAACACAAGGGGAAATCTCTCTCTCTCTAGAGTATTTCCACCTCGGGGAGGTCCTTCCTCGCAACGCGGGCCGTCGTCTGGCTGGTCAAGGACACGCTAAAATATCGGCTTTAAGATAGACATTTACGCGGCAACTCGAGTTGCGTCGCGTCGCTATGCCCGGTCGTAATGCATAGTTATGCCTACGTTTATAACCCCTTAACCACCTGCCGGATCCGCGACTCGTAAACGCCGCGGACATCAAAGTGCGAAAGCCGGCGAAAGTCCGCGGATCGCGAAAGCGAAGTCCTCGTCCCCCGCGGGATAATTTGCGTCGCGCCGTTACTTTCCGAGTTACACGTCCCGCGCGTTGTTCGCACGTAGCGCATACGACGCTCGTTGAAACGCGACTCGCACATCCGACCGACCAGCCGGTTGTATGACCAATTAGCGATTCGCCGGGCGATTTCGTACCCCGGATAATATACGCGAATCGTAAGCCCGACTACGACTATTAGAGGCGGAAAAGAGTTAACGCAGCTACCTTCCCGGCCCTCGGAGCGCGCGAGCTATAATTAACTTAATGTTAGAGATATTACGAGTTTAGACAACTTTGTAGACTCGGCGAGATTATCTTCTCGAGATCGCGCGTGTGTCACGACCAGGAGCTGTCGGGATATTACGCTCATCCTCCACTTTTTCCTTTCTTTTCGTTCACGACAGGACCAAATCATATTTTCGCTCCCCGGCTATTTCAGTGCAAATTATTTATTTGTTCCTTCTCGAGATCGCGCGTGTGTCACGGACTGTCAGGATATCATGCTCGTCCTTTGCCTTTCTCTTTCTTTTCCTATTTTTTTCTGTTTTTATTCCCTTCGCAATTTTTCTCTCGCTTCTCGGCTGTTAACAGTGTAATTTATTTATTATTTGTCATCTTCTCGAGATCGCGCGTGTGTCACTACCAGGAGCTGCCGGGCTATCATGCTCGTTCTCTCCTCTCTCTTTCTTTCCTTCACGGCATAGTTCAATTCTCTCCTCACTTCCCATTTCAGTTAATAGTGTAAATGATTGATTTGATATTTCTTGCGCTCGTTTGGGAATCGCGCTTGGCGAAGCGAGCTCAGCCCTCGTTCCCAAAGTGAATAAAGCGCGTCGGACAGCCGGCGATCGGACGGCGCGCCTTATCGCGGATTGCGACTTAATTATGACGTCATAATGCGCTGTGAGTCGGAAGAAAGGCGTTACTCGGATTACGATCGCGATTAGAGAACACTGTGTGTGCGCGCGGATCGTAACAACCGTACAAGATAATCGTTTGCGAAAGCGTGGAAAATATATGATTCCACTAGGCGAAGCGAGCGTAATTGTATCCATATTCATACATATAATTACATCCATTGTATAACGACCGGGCTAAAAATAGCGCGCGCGCGCGGATTGCACACATGGATTTACATTGTTGTTGCGATATTTTCGCGCCGCGCAATACACTTATTACAGTATTATATTCGGCGACGCATATTGCGTTAAGCGCGATGATACAGCGGTGCGCTCGGCAAAGTATCGCTCACAATCGAATTTGTTGCCGCGGCCAGAAGAGACATCAACGATTCCATTATCATTATCGCCCGGCGCCATTATTTCTATTTTCTCGTTAATGGAGTCGATGCACCAGCCCGGCGTTATTATCAGATTTTGTAAACGGTAGACACACGCGCGCAGACGGGCAGACGGAAGCACGGCGGGCCGATGCCGGGGATTTTCCAATTAAATCGCGGACGCGAACGCGCTGGCACAATCGGCGGGCATGGTTGGCCGATCGATTAAAAACAACGGCACAGAGAATTACCTCCAATTATTTTAGTCCGGCCGAAATAACGGCGCGTAGCGCGCGCCGCTCCGTTCGGATTTTATGGCCGCGGGACTCAGCGACGAAATCGCAGCTGCACGTCGCATTTGTCCTCCTCCTCCTCGTCGTCGATGTCGTCGTCGTCGTCTCGTGGCCGCTCGGCGAACTCGCGTTGCGCCGTATCTAACATCCTCTGAACGGTGATAATTATGATGACATCGACGCTCGCTCGCGGCATAATCCCGAGTCGAAATTTTCGTTCTACACGGGGAAAAATATACTGTACCGCGAGGAAGAGCAATTACTCAATTTATTTTTCTTTTTTAAGTAATGATTGTCTTGAACAAAAATATTTTTTTTTTATAATAATATTGAAATTTATTCACCGCAAATATTAGAAAAGCTCATTATCACTTAACTAATTACTGGCACAGCGAATTTTATAATATTTTATATTTTATAATATGCTGGCGCAATAAAATCAATCAATTACTATATGGATAGCAAAATGGCTCGTTGAGAATTGCCATTTGCTGCATTATTTCGCTGAATGTACAAATTATCTTGCTGCATGAACAAATTATTAAATGAAGGAAGCCCATATTTTATCCTAACAGTAAATTAACGTATTCTAAGGACGAATTAGACACAGGCAGAAGATTTTCTATCCTGGCAACAAAACTATTTCTGTTCTAATTGCGAGCAATTCACTGACTTGATTACGCCAGCTACATTTTGTTGCCGTCGCAATGAATGTGCGGTAGCAACAATGGTTTCTCTGCAACAATAAAATTCTTTTTCTCCATGCAGCATTAAAATTACATATAAATCCGTAGAATTAAAAGTCCAGGAGAGAAATGAACAGGTGTAGCGTCGTTAAAGTAGGTCTTTACTAGTCTATAGGCCATCTAAGTAGTTGCGAACTATTCTTAAGAGTCAAAGTAGCATTAAAAATGTCAACCTGGGATGAATATCGATATTTGACGACATGCGGGTGCTCCCGATATCGCGGATGACCTCTTCCCCGGGGCGATGGGCGATGATCTGCTAAAAAATGAACGCATATAATCGATGACGCCCCGTGAAAATACGAGACGTGTATACGGGGGTTTCTCTCTCGTTCCCTCTTCATTCTCATTTTTCCCTCCTCGTTTTTCCGGTTATCCCAATTATCAAACAGTCGGCATAAAGGGACCGTAATGACTAACGACCGGATGCGGCGATTATTGACGAAACTTGTGGTCTCAGGCGAGAGAGAGAGCAAAGGAGGAGGAGAATGGCTGGCGGGAGGAAGAGGGTGCGTGAACATCCGAGCGACGAAACGCCATTTATCATACTTAGTGCAACGGCTTGTGATCCGGGCTAATATCCCGTGAAAAGCAACCGCTCGAACGAAAGTTTGGAAATTAATCGCGGATGAAAGGACGACAGCCTCGCTGGCCTCCGCGGATTAATGGATTAGATAGATAGCGCGCCGGTGCGCTAATTCCGTTATCATTGTTTAATGGCACAATTAAAATAGCCGACGCGACGGTAGAAATACGTATCCTTTCTGCTGTTCCGTGCTTTGATCAATTTCCCGCGAAACGTGGTAAAAATTATAATAATTGTCGCACCTGCGAAAATTACTTCAATCTTTTTACTTATATTTATTTATTAACACAAGATCATCTTTGTGGTAGAATACACCAAATTAAGAAAAGTAAAGACAAAGTGGAAAAAGAGAAAAATATATACAGGGTTGTTAGAAAAACCGCTGAATATTTATATGGTAGATAGTATATCACGTACCGAGCCGGTCAATCACGATGCTAACATGTAAAAATGTTTATATCTCAGAAACGGTTGAGCTTATGTTTACGAAAGCTTTTTTACTCAGTACAGTGTGTATTATATAAATATCGAATGTTTCATTCGGAACACCCTGTATATAAGGGAAAATAGAAACATAAAGCAATATAACTTGAGTAGATTCTGATATCATATTAGACGTAATCCCGTTTCAATTCACCATTCATAATTCCCATCGATATTTACGTGTTCTCGTCGTGTCGTATTAATACGTCCTCTGTCCCTCTCTACCTCTGAAACGCGGACTTTCGCGAGACACATTTCACCCGTTAAACAGGATATTAATAGCCACCGCTCTCTGTACCCGCATCCCCCAGACGATCCGCTTCGCGAGTAGCGGGCGCGAGTACGTGCGAATGGCGGCTGTTAATTGGCCCATCTCGTCTCCTAGAAACTGGAATCGCACAGTCGATCGCGGCAGCGAAGAGAGCCGGGTGCCATCTCGGGATCGATACGATCCTGCGGGAGGAAGAGAGAGAGGGGTCGACCCAAGACGTATGCAGCCGATTGTGAGAGAGCAACTGCCTCGGGTCGCACAGGTGGTCGGCTAATAATAGCTCGTGCATATACGCGAGCTGGTGCGAGCTACGGGATATATGCGTGTATATACGGTACGTAGCGAGCAACGCTTCGGCGAATATTAATGCACACGGAGCTGACGCGAGCCGGCGCAGCCCGGAAATTTTCATTGTGCATTAACGGCGAGCGCATTAGTCAATCAGTCCGGAAAGTAATCGTGACTATTGGATGAGCAGCCCTCCCCGTTGAGCGGAATCGAGTAATGACGTTTAATAATACGCGCGCGGTTAATGATACTTTTAACGCTTGTCGCGACAGCCGGATATCTCCAGTCGCTCGCACACGAGCTCTCAATGTTCATCGTTACGCCCTGCTGATGGAATTTTGCACGCGGCAGATTCCGCCGAGTCTCGTTGAATTCGTCGGATCTTTGTTCTCTCGTCACGGGGAGGATTAATTTGCCGGTACAGCACGTTTCACGCTGTCCCGGTAAAATCTATTGGTTGTTGTGTGAACGACAGGAAGGTCTGTTAAAAGTACTAATTTCCATTTGCCGGATCTTTTTTGCTGGATTTATAAATGATCTTGCTGTAAAAGCGAATTAGCAAATATAGGAAAACGTTATTTCGTTCAAAGAATAAATTAACGTGTCCTGAGGATAATTCAGATTTCTTCCATCCTGGCAACGGAACTATTTCTGCTCTAATTATGAATAATTCGCTAATTTGGTCACGCCAGCGAAATTTTACCGCTGTCGCCACGAATACGCAGCGACAACGGTAGTTTCGCTACGATAGCAAAATGATTTCTCTCCTTGTATGATTTCGTCACACATACGGCATTGTGTTTGTCGTCATTATGTTTACAAAAACGTAATAATTTTTTCACGTTTCGTCGCGTTTAACGGTGCTTTTACGAGCACTACACTTCTTCACTTTCCGTTCCGATTCGTCGAATTTTCGTCGTCGCCTTTTCCCTCGTCGTGACGAGAGGAGGGGAGAGGCCGTACCGAGTACATCGCGATAAATGTTTGAAAACGGAGCGCGATGAAAAAAATATTATCGAAGGAGGCGCCTTTCTCGTCGGGGCGAATTTCTGGCCGCCCTTTTCACAATTAACGGGCGGAATGCGTATTTCGGGCACTTTGCCGCGTACTCGAATATAACGACCGGCATACAGTTTGGCAGCAACAGACGTAATTACTCGACCCTTTGAGGTTTCGGACCCCTCGAAGAGGCCGATATTAGTAGGATCGTAAACTCGTATTGAAGCCCCCCGCACGCACGCACCCTCGGCATCCGCCATCCTACCGCGCATAACCGATGAACGGAGGGGGGGGGCGGTTTCCGCGCGTTGTTCGCGAAAAATTGCCGCGAGGCCGCTTCGTATCGCGCGTCGAACATTTTCGAAACGACATACGATCTATATCGCGCGATAATTGCGGGATCGTATCGTTGGTCGTTAGTGCACCCTCCAAATCGCGTCGGATTACGGGAATGAGGCGCGACCGAGAGCGGCTCGTCGGCCAGAATAGAACGCCGCGCGTATCATTCGCGAGAGGTTTCCCACGAATCAAGTGTTCCGAGTGCGTTACTCACTGAGATATTCTGAGTACGGAAGCAAATAAGGAGAAAGAGAACGAGAGATATACAGGGTGTCTAACGCAAGCCGTCCTATCCGTCACATATATTTGTAGTTTTGGTCGAACGAAACTTTTAACTTGCCGCAACTAGGTGCAACAGCCGCCGTGTATTTATAGCCATATTCCAAAAGGTCTTACCGTTTTGCAAATTATTATTTCGAGTTATCAATGATTGAAAATGATCATGTATAGAGGCTTCTTTAATTAATAATTGACAAATTTGCATGTTATTTGCAAAATGGCACGAGACTTTCAGAATGGCCTAATCTACGAATATAAATTGAAATATAGATTAAAAGTTCCAACATACTGATGTCTGTCGCTAGGTGTAACAGTTGTCGTATATCCGAGTAGAAATATATTGAGTCAACTGAGTTGGAAGTTAGTAGCTAATTAGTATAGGCTAGATTAAATTTTCTAGCTCATTACCAGTTCATTACTGGCTGATTACTCACTAAAATGTTGAATCGAGCGTGTGGTCTAGCCGTTGTCTAGCTATTATATATATCAAATATGATAGAATAGGTGGCGTTATCTATTTAAAAATACATAATCCAGCTACTATATACTTGCCACTAACATTTAAAAATGAAGTAGCAATTCAAGATTGACGAGGAGGGAATAGGTTACTTTATAAAAATCTGAAGAAAATAGAAATAAACATTATATTCCTGCCTGGCAAGTAATTATGATTTTTCATCTCGTAGCTATAATTTCTTTTATTTAATCATTATCTAACTTATTTATCTAGACATTATCTAGCCACTAAGAGAAATGAGCGAGAAATTACGTTACTGGCTGGTAGCGACACAAATTTATTACCTCGTGGCTAGACACTCGCGAGATTCAACTTCCACTGACTTACTTGTAGATTAGGTCATTTTTAACAGAAAAGTCCTTCATCACTTTGCAAATAACGATTTTTACTACTACTTTTAAACTTCTAATTTTTGAGTTATTAATCGAAGAAGCCTCTATGCCTATTTTTAATCATTAATAATTTCAAATTTGTCTTGGTTGTTTGCAAAATGGTAGAAGACTTTTTCCTTCACATTGATCTAAACTACAAATATATATAACGGATGGGATGGTTGCGTCACTCTGTGTAGTGGATGAGAAAATTGACGTGTAGATCGTTAAGAATCCGAAGACGCGTTCGAGACACTGCCCGTTCTCTCGTCGAAACCTCTTAAATCGTCGATATCGTGTGAAATTGTGATCAGAAAGTGAGTCGTTGGAAAAGGCGCGATCGATGTGCGACACGCGGTTGCCGTTAGTTCTGCGACGGCCGCGCGAACGCGGAGTTGCAGGAAGTCGGGGAACCTGTTGCGGGCCGCACACTTAGCACCTCTCTATTTTCGCCGGAGTTCTCGAGTTACCGCATGCCGATCGTAATCGATCGCGCTCGGTCTCCTCCTCCATCTCGACTTGCGGCTGATCGTTCGGCCGATTTGCAAAACAAACGAGCTCGCGTTATAAATGACCGTAGTCTCCGATTAGTCACAACAGCTCCTAGAAGTATGCCGCTTATTTTATCGCGACCGGTCGGCTAGACGATTCGAACTTCGCGATCACGCGGCATGTTTAACGCGCCGATTAAACTCCACTCACGGAAATTCAGCGGATCCGTGCGTTAAATCAGACTGGAAAACGCACGTGGGAAATTCGTCCGAGAAGGTTTGGCGTTCTGATGGCTGTGCAGAGAAAAATGCTCGGTCTTTGGATCGCGATGAATTTGCGTCCTTCGGGGATTTCTTTCTTAGATTATTTCTCTCTCCGAAGGAGTAAACTGAACATTTTTTGCGAAACATCGGAAGCTGAACCCAGCAGATTTAGCATTAATTCGAACAAAATTAGATATTATTTCATTTTCGTACGAACTGTTAAACATTTTTATGTTATTTCGCACGTGATGCGCCAACGCGACTACTCGCGTTCCCCTTCGCATCTTATGTTCGTTCAAGGATCGAGGGTGTTAAGTAGATCGAAGTGTATTCGAGTGCAACGACGTGCAGGACGCACATTCTGACGCGATAAGCTGCGGATGGAAGCAGCGAGCGGAGGAGAGCGCGCGATATCTCATTGTAACGCGGTGTAATTGAAACACGTTAAAATGACAGGATGGCGTGCGCACGCACGAACGGGAACGACGGCCGGGCGAAATATGTCCTACAGGACCCGCTGAATCGTCCACATCTGCCGGACGATATTTCCTCGTTAGGCGTTTCCCCGCTGACATGTACAAAGCAGCGGATAGCCGCCGGTCGCCGCTCCGTCCCGCGGTTCTTCGGAACGTTATAAGCAGGGCGCGAGGACGTAATGATCGCTAATTAACATTTATGGAGACACGTACAGGCTTTTTAGTGTCTCCCGGTGGAGAGACGGCCGTCATCGTCGCGCCGCGGACCTATCGCCAACGCAGCTGTCCCCTCCTCCCCCCATTAACGATAAAGAACGATTATTATCAATGACGGAAATTACATAGCGAGCGATGAATTTATTTATTTACTCGCGGGAACGCGTCCTCCTTTTATACAAAGTACACCGAGAGAAAAAACTTGTGTTAATTAAACGAGATACCGGTACCTGTAAAGAGGATGTAACGCGTCGTCGGGCAATATCGAAAAGCAACGAGAGCTTTACGGAAAACGCGATCTACCGATCGTAATCCACTCCCCGTTCCCCCCGCCCAAAAAAAAAGGAATATCGCGAGGAAAAAATTGCCAGTTCAATCTAAGGTACGCCGTGGCTGTGTAATCATTTGCATCGGCCGGTTCCGTATTTCTTGCGCCGGCCGTCGGATAAATTCCGGCCGCGCGGATTCACCACCCGGTAAAATTGCTAGCCGAAAGGTAAACGTTGCAAAACATCCGACGGACTATCCGAACAGGAGAAGAAGGCGGCCCCTCGATAGCCGCAAAAACCGCGCGGTGCCGATAAACAAGCATAAGCGTCGACAAGTATATGCCTCGGGGCGGCGATCTTAATTACCGGCCTCTTCCTTTATCACGATCGTACGTTATCCTCGGAAGCTACTGGCGCGAAGGCCTGTCCGTCCTCCTCCTCATCGCCTTCGTCGTCGTGTAACCGATTCACCGGCGGTTCGTCCGTCTACTAAACAAGCCGGCGCCTCCGCCCCAACTCCCTTCGCGAGAACAACCTTTGAACCTCCTCTGTTTCTCTCGAACTCTTGTTCTTCCCGTCACGCTCGAACGGAGATGTATGCACCGATGTGTCCGTAGGAGCCTGTATACGGTGACAAATTTTAGAGTCGAAATTTTAGTCCTACATTAAGGTCTTTTATTGCGCTCCTTTGATGCTGCAAATGAAAAGTTATTTCCGTTTCCTCCGCTTGACGACTTAATATAGAGTGACAAAATTTCGACTCGAGATGTCGACAAGGTAAATTTGTTAATTTAACATTATATTTCCGTGTTTTGTGATGCATTCCTTATGGTAAAGTAACACAAAATTTCAGTGGACTGTTTTCAACGCAAAATTTGTTACTGCGTAGGCTTTGTTCTTTATTACTTGTCGCGTGTATGTACCGGTGCTTATATATTTACGATTCATCTTGTTTTGGCGACAAGAAAGGTCAAGACTATTCGAAAGTGGGAAAGAGAGAGAGAGAGAGAAGTTAGCGAAATAATGCCTAACAGTTAAGATTTGCGGGCGCAGCGGACAAAGGACCGTCTATCCCGAACTTTCTACAGAGATGACCTCCCGATCGAGTTGTGTACGTCGACGCGAAAACAATAGTCGGGGCTGTTTGCGCGATCCACTATCCACCTCTCTTTAACGCAAGATCAAAGATCGCGCGCTCGTCTTGCCATCCGCTCTCGTTTCACCCGTGTTTTTTACTGAGGGACGTCGTAGGAAGGGAGCGCAGAATAAAGAAAGGGGGGAGAAGGGGGCGAGAAAACCTTTTCCTCCGCGACGAGCCACAGCGCTCTTTCACACACACCGCCGAATTTCCATAAATTTACTCCGCGTCCGCCCCCTCGGCCGCGGTTTTTTAACGCGCCTGTTTCTCATTCACGTGATGGAGAAGCCTCGACTAGCCGAGAAACGGTTCAAGTTGATACGCGGCCAGGACTCTCGCCGTCTCAGCTGGGGGGGGGGCATCGATCTCGTCTGACGCGTCGCGTGTCGAAACCGTGATATTCCTCTCTTCGTCTCCCTCTCTCTCTTTCTTTTCCTCTTTTCTTCTCTCGCGGCCGGTCGAGCCGTTCGTCAAGATGATCGAGTGTCCCGCCTAACGGATTGAATCGAAAAGCGGTAGTCAGGAACAATCGTTATTTTTACGATTGCTCAAATGTCCTCGATGCGCATCAGTCACGCGTGCGCTTCACCTCCGATATTTTTTCCACTGACACCCGGGTCAAACAATTTCGGTCCTATGTTGAATCTTTAATTCTACATATTCAACATATAGTAGGAGATACGATGGCACGATAGGGTTCAATTTCAATTCTAATAATATAACGTAATTCCTACATTGGCCCTGATGATGTCTTAAACTTCCATTCTCGCTGTCTTAGTATCGAAATAGGTTGCTGAAGGTGGCATTAAAATTCAGTGTAGAATTAAAGATCCAAGAGAGAAGCTTCGAAGCGTCAGTATCGTCGAAGTAAGTTTTTATTAATTTACAGGCCGTCTAAGTATGCTCAAACTATCCTGAAGAACGTGGAGTAATATCAGAGTAATATCGGAGTAATATCAGAATTTCGACGCACGTTTGGCCGAAAAGTTAACCCTGTTACGTAATCGTCGGGACGACGATACACAACGGCTGATCGCACCTCGTTCGCCCTCTCTCACTTCCTCGCTCTTTCTCTCATCCGTGACGGCCGATACGATGTGTCCCGACATCGCGACTGCCTTTGATCTTCGATCGACGCTCGCAAAAATTTCGTTCGCTCAAGCGCCGGCGATATTAGCGGATACCTTGTAAAGGGTTGAGAGGGCTCAGAAGCGCGCGAGCAGACAGGAAGCATCGATCCCGTCTGCCGGCTGCATCGTACACCAGGAATCCTGATGCCTCGACTTTCGCGCCCCCCTCATCCTTGGCTATTGCTGAGCCGCCTCCTCTCTCGTCTCCTCTCCTCTTCCCACCATCCTCGGTGTATCGTCGTTCGTGTTGCAAACCCGGGGGAGGGGTGGATTTACGTTCCCGGCACCCTCTGCCAGAATTCATTAGCCCACTCGCCCCCTTCGTCCTCCTCCTCCTCATCGTGGCGTGCCTCTAAAAAAGACGCCAAAGAGATTTTAATTGGCTATTTGGGCGACCAGCACGACGGCGGTCGTCGCGACGCCGCCGTCGAAAGCGCAACGGCGCCGCGCGGAAAATCGTTTGGCGAGTCAGCAGCGGTAATTTTGCGCGAGTGGGTGCGCGTGCTATTAGTTGTTTTCTTCAATTCCGCGCCCGGCTTCGAGACAATGGCTCGCAAAGGTCTTGGCCCTCGGAAACGTGGTCTTGTAATAAAGGGTCGCGCGGACGGCGATAAAAAAAAGAACGATCGCGTGGGGTCCGTCTGGACGTCCGACCAGCTGGCTCCTCCCCATTTAATGCAAAATGAATAGTAAAGATATATATTTATGCGCTCTTATTTTCAGATAATTTCAATTTTTGCGCTGCAGCCCTTAAGGGACTTCTCTTTTGATGCCAGAAACATCATTGCCATAAAATTCCCTTAAAACGAAAGAAATCGATAAAAAGCAATTATATACTATAAATCTACGATTTATGCGTTCTCATGTCCAGGCACTTTTATTGTTTACGTTGCAGCCCTTAAGGGGCTTCTTTTTTGGCTACAAGAGATATTTACAATTCTTTTTGCAAATTGTACTAAAACGTTATATAGGAAATCCGAAATGCCAATCCGACCACCCTCTACATTATAAACTCGAGAGAAACGCTTCCCTAATATTATCATCCCTTATCAGAGATAAATTCCCCGCTCTCTCTGCGAAATCGCCTCGAGCTTGTCGCCTTTAACTCGCTCGCGATTAACACACGGTCGAAAATTAAATTCCCAGCCGTCCCCCCCGCGAAAGTGACATCCCACCCTGTGCGAAGTGCATTACTCCAGCGGTGCTCGCCCTACGCGTGTATGTCTCGTCGAAGCGAGTCGAGCTATCGACTCGCGAAGAGAAGAGAGAGTAGGCGATATGAGAGAGAGAGGATACCGGGGGTGGAAAGTGCAGTCACAGCGCCGATGCATCGGCCGGCGCGTCGTCGACGGACGTTTTATGCGTCTCGCGAGCGAAAAGCGTTATCGGATGACGACGACGCACTCCCATTCCCCTCGTCACCTTTCGTCTTCCTCGCCTACGTTCTCCCGTCTCTCGGACGGACTTTCGGTCACCCCCGCCGTCTCCCGTCGAGACCCAGTCACGTGCGACCACCGAGATAAGGCTCGCCACCATCGCCGACGACAAGGTCGAACAATGCCTGTGCTCGCGTCACGAAGAACGGAGGTGGAGGAGATTCTATCCCGGGATAAAGGCCGCCACGTGATGCGTCGTGCTAATAGCTCCTTTCGATCCTCCTCTTCTTCCTCCTCTCTTTCCCTCCTTCGCGAGAAAAGCAGTCTGATTTCCATCCGGAGGTCCTCGCGGATCCCTGCGCCCGGAACGAAGGAACTGGAAACGGTTCAACGGTACTCGCCACTGTTATTTTAGATTCTTTATGAGAACGTGACGGAATTAAGGCATGTGCTAATAGTTGTCGACTCAAACTCATCTTATATGAGACATTCGGGACTTTAATTCGGGATTAGGCTCGAGTTTTTTCAGTTGAATGATATGAGAATGAGTATCCAACTGGAAAATCTCGCGTCTCCTGGAATCGAAGCACTTCAAGAGAATCCTCGATTAATAATAATATTAATAGTAATAATATCAAGAGGATCTGTATAAAATAAGATTCCAAGATGTTTCCCGAATTGACGCGAGATTCAAGGATCTCGGAAACCGAGGAACGGCCCGCGCGTAAGGCGTTTAAAATGACTCGTCTTTGCGAACAAAAGACCTTCAAATATAGGGTTGCAAAGCCTATCATTCGTCCGAGGGCTCGACGAATATCTCGCAACCCTACGAAACTTATTGGATTTTCCGGATCTTCGCGTGATCGGGTTCCCGAGTCCTGGCAACCGGCGTACGAGATGTCGAAGGATGATGCCTCCTCGCTTCGTGCGTGGACGCGCTTGCGGGCGACGGGGAGTTACACGGGGGCGCAGACGAAAAATTATGAAATATCCAAGGGTTCACGTCGAATTGAGATTACGTGCGACCGACAAAAAGAGACACCCGTGCCGGAGGGAAGCTTCACTCCTGGAGGAAAATCCGCGCTCTCGACGTTGTAATCCCTCCGATTCCATTAAGGGGCACCGACTCCCGTCGGTTCCGACGGTGCTCCTCTTGCCCGAGCGAGCAGTATCGAGATATAGCGCGATTTATCAGACCGCCGGTACACTTTTTTTTCCTCCCAAGGCGCTTTCAGCGGCGTGCAGCTTTTGTCCTTTCGAGTCTCTGCGGGCCTCCTCCGGGAACCTCGATACCCGCCAAATCGTCCTAATAATTCAACGCCCGGTTGCGGGCGCGTCCATTATTCACGTAACCCTAACATTAGCGAGACACAGATTTTCGTGTTCATACAATTTTTCCGCACGACCTTTCGTAGAATCCAGGATACGTGTTCCTTGGTAATTGAAATAAATATTTCTTGCGAATCTCAGCTTGAGGAAATTATTTTTACCTCGTTGAGAGTGTATTAGTACAATTTTAGCGAAGAAAAAATTATATTAATACAATGTAACGATAAAATAATTTTTATGAGGTAATAATGGATCTGTTTGCTGTTACCAAAGAAGAACTTACTCATGGGACAGTAAGAAGCACGAATGTTCTAGTGCCACCTTGAATATTGATATAGTTAATATGAATATTATATATGTAATAATTGTTATTTTGTGGTTTCTGCTTCTTCGACAAAATACAACCTTAACTATTATTATTAACGTGTCGCTTTTCTCTTTATGTTTCAGGTATGTACTACTATATATTAGGCACTCTTTACACCTTACTTGAAAATAACGTAAGTACACATAATAATTTGAGTAAGAAAAATGCGAAATATTCTTTCTTGCATGAATATCTATAGCGAATGTCTGTATAAAAGAAGACCATATTTTAAGTAAAAAATGCTATGAGCAGCGAGTCACTTAATAACTACTGATCGAAATAAAAAATAAATTGCAATTATAGATAGAATATCGAGATATTATATATATATCGAATATTAACATATTCGTTACCACTTATTTCTGCAATTATTTCTGGTTTAATTCGAATTTTATTTGAGAATTTTCCTCACACACTATTGTATTCATTTTTATGTAATCGTGTAAAACAAACTTGATTTGTTTATATACGGATGTAGAAAGAAAAATTAACGCTGTCACATGTGACGTTGGTAACGAGGGCGTTGAGTGAAATTAAAAAAATTTGAATAAAAGTTTATATTTGGAGATTTATTTATTTCATTTATATATTTATTTATTTATTTACGAGAACATCTATTTATACAAAATACGACGTGTTATAGTAGTACAATTATTCAATTATTACATATGTATATATATATATATATATATATATATATACGCACTAACAATAAGTGAAAAATGAAGAAAAGCGATATATAATTACTTAAAAAGACGAGTAATAGCAGCAACACGCTTAAAAGATTTCACGTATCCGGGTAAAATCGCCCTGCTGTAATTTTAAGCGCGAATAACTAAAGATGAGCTTGAAGCGAAAGATTTCGGTGCGTCACACATGTTAGCGAACACGTTGAACAATTCTCGGGCAAGGCTTTTGAGTCTTGACGTGAAGAAAACGCAATAAGCAGTCGCCGCATTTCGCTATCGCAGCATCGTAATATCTATTATATCATTATTATCGTCCAAGAAATAGCCCGTACAGGTTTGGTATCTCAAGGTACTGTCATCGAAATTCGGCTTGCAGAGCTTGCAGAGTCAGCGTGGGGCTGAAATTTCGAGTTGGGGGGATCGCGCGCGATGCGTCGCGGCACGACATTGTGTAACGACGTCGTCGCTACAATCGATATCGCATTAACAATCGTCCCGTTCAAATGGGCCTTCATTCGGACACGCGTACGACGTGACGGGCAGCCGGCGCGATAAATTCGCGTCGTCGATCGTCGACAGTTTGCACACTCGGCATCGCCGATAACGCCGCGGCGTGATTGACACACCGAGGGTGGAGCAGGTGGAGCGCCGGCGGATGAGTTATCGATTTCGCTCTCGATTGTATAACCCCCCTCGGTTTTGTGTTGCCGCCACACCCTCTCCCCCCCCNTCTATTCCGGCTTGCCTCGCGCTCTCTCTCTCTCTCTCTCTCTCTCTCTCTCTCGCTCGTGCGTGTACCACCGAAACCGCGTTCGCCATAACGCCGCCACCGCGGCGAGTATTTTCCTAATGAATTTCCCGGCGACGATTGGCAGTTCGCCGCGGATGGTACGCGTCGATATATCGTCGGGAATAGAAGAGGGAAAGAGAATGGGATAGAGGGAGAGAGACGAGAAAAAATATCCGCGCGAAATTAGCTTCGGCCGTTACCGCCGTCGGCGGGGAGCATCGAACGATCCGCAGCGGTCGCTTTTAATTCGCGGCCGCGATTTTTTATCATAATTGCACGCGTCGCAGGTGGAATTCGTTAATTAAAAGATTAATAAAAGACGGCGATCGACGGGGCGACCGGCTGGTGGGAAGGAGAGGGAAGAAGCGTTGCCAAGCGTTGACAACGTTGCCTCGGGCGAAAATAATTCGCGATCGATATTTTCCGCGATGTACGAGAAAGAGAGAGAGGTGTGTAAAGGTGATTACATATATAAGAGCGATGAAAAATCAACACGAACTCGCGACTAGATCGCGGTCGGACGGACTCGTGTCGTCGACGAGCGCGAACGCGCGTTAGACCATTACGGAAGATTAATCGCGCCTAGGAGATTAATCACGAATTATTCTTCGATTAGGCAACGCTCGTCCTGTTAATCTCGGCACGAAAATGCGCCTCTGGCGTGTCGCGCGATAATCAGTTCAATTGAAACAGTCGGGAGATTAATGACCGCCCCCGATGCATGGACGGGCCCGTTTCCCGGCGGGTCAACCCGGTCGAATTTCGCGCTCGACCTTCGCGTTGGAATCCGTCTAATCGTCGCGACGACCAACTCTTCCCGCTCCGAATGCAGAGGGGAAAAATCTCGAATTAAAAATCTCGAGTTAGAAATTCTAGAATTAATATTCTGGAATTAAAATTCTAGAATAAAATGCTGTAATTAAAATTCTAGAATAAAATTCCGGAATTAAAATTCTAAAATAAAATACTAGAATAAAATTCTGAAGTTAAAAATTGTAGAAATAAAATTCCGGAGAATCGACTTAACTTCAGCGAAAGAGAAAATCCATTGTTAACAGCAACATTTCTTGCACGGAAGAAAATAGCTTTAAATCAATGGAAGATATTCTCATGTATAAGCAAGAATGTCCCAATATTCTTACTAGGTTTTTAGTTTTGATCAATATTATTAGGCTTTGTTAAAATCAAATTATCAGTATTAGGCCTTAAAGAGCCGAGCACGATTAATACAGTGCCATAAATTATTAATTATCGTATACCCATATCGATATTAATAATAAGGCCTAATACTGATAGTTTTATTTTTAGTCTTGAATTGAGTGCACGTAATGCATCAATACAAATTCAATCAAATCAAAACTAAAAATCGTCTAAGAAGATTATGATATACTTGCTTGTATATAGGAATATTTATTCTTCATTTAAGACTAATTCTTTTTCTGTGCGGGACGCATATATACGTAGCGTGTGCGTGTACAGAAACCAAATTTATCATCAGACGAATCGGGCACGTTGGAAACATTAATTGTAAATCATTTACAGAAGCGTGTGTATTTCGTCGATTGATTTAGCGCGTTAAACTGCGCCCTCACAATCGAGAAAGCCGAGGGGGCCTGGTGATCTGTGTGTATCAAGATAGTCGGGGCAGTGACGCCGCGCTGTACGGTATTTTTATCCGCTCCGATCGTCTCTCTCTCATGCATGTATTCATTTAATCCGTCGAGAGCGAATTAAACGAATCGCGCGGTGCCGTCGCGGCCGCAGCAAATTTGCGGATCCATATCGACGAGCGGGCCGCCATTTGTCACTGTTAGCTTGCTCGCTTCATTATCTCGCTAACCTGCCCCGTCGAATCTCGGACTGACACGGGGCGGAATGAAGGATCATCGGCGTGAGGCGAGCCGGAACTGACAGCAAGACGGAACGACGCCCGAAATACAGCCCTCGCAAACGAGCGGATTCCGTGATCGTGGCTCGACGATCTCGTATACATCGAAACCCTCATTTCGTTAGAATAATGAAAGTAACTTCCGTCCGTCGGCGGTGGCGGCCGCCGCCGCCGTCAGAAGGAGGCAGGCGAGGAGGTGTACGAAGTATTCCCTCGGAATAAAAGACTCGTAAAATTAAGGATGCGAGAAGCCGCCCGGAGAGAAAGAGGGAGGCAGAGAGCGTCGGTGCTTTCTCTCTCGCCTCGTTCACAGCGTTTTATTACATTCTTCGAGCAACGTCTTCCAACGTCAATGATGCGAACGCACACGGACGAAAAGGATTTACCTTCTTTTGATGTGAAATTCTTCGGAATCATATAAAATTGTTAATCAGCTTGTACAGAGTGTCTGAAATCTTTCTTGATGCCTGTGCTGCGCGAATAGAACGGATGAAACTGAATTGAGAGAAGTCACGTGCCGTTTTGCCGAATTCGGTTAATTAGGAATTAATTAATCAGTGCGAGCTGGTGAACGCACGGGAAGCGGTAGGTCGGACTTTGTATGAAGAAAAATGGCTTGTTTCCGCAGATCTAACAACGATGTGAGTGCCGTCGTATACATGTGTAAAACCTCGCGGCGTTCTCTCTCTTTCTATCATGCGCGCAAGGCGTGTCGCTGGAACGTCCGCGTTCTCACTTTTTAATATCGATGATCGCTTTCTTTTCCCTCACGTCACCCTCTCTCTCTTTCTCTCTCTCTCTCTCGCGCGCGGGTGGCCGTAAATCAATACACTTGGCCGTCGCGTGTGGCCGGGACCGTTTCGAAATACACAGTGTGGCGAGGTTCGTACCGCCACCGGTTGGCGGCAATATCTTCCTCGAAGAGGGCCGTGCGCGAACTCGCGGAAAGGCTGTTAGGGCAACATTAAAACGACATTTCGAAGGCTGCGAGATTGCAAGTAGTTCCCAGGATCGTGTTCTCTCTCTCTCTCTTGCACCCGGCCGCGATACTGCGTAATGTCGATCCTCCCGGGCGATCATTAAAGGACTTTACGACGTCGTAAAGTCCAAGATACTCGCCGACTGACCTTTTCTGAATGGGCGACACCTATTCGCCCTCCCCGATAAGACAGACGCGCACTCCATAACGCAGAGGAACCTGTCGCCCCTGCTCGAGAGAACTCTCGCGAAATATAGCGGTTGCTGGAGGAGACTCCGGGCAAGGTCGGTCTTTTCGTTCCGCGAGGACTCGCCCGCATCTATGTCTTTCTCTCTCTCTCTTTGCATTCCTATCGTGGCCACCGCACGTCGTTGCTTCGAGATGCAAAGTTCCCCGTATCTTTATTCGCGTATCGCTCTCGCGACACTCTCTTCTCCCCTCTCCTCCCCCTGTTTATTATGTTATCTCTTGCGCTTAATAGTTGGTGTTTTTGTTACTTCGTCGTTGTTTACTGTTACGGTTACTCCTGTGTTATTGATACTCTTTAATTAAGTCACCGGGATATCTCGATGCTACCTACGTGTGTGTTTATACTTTGCGAGGTTTCTTCGCAGGAAGAATCCTTTCCGTTCGTCCTACGCGAGGCACTTCGCTTTCTTTCTCTCGGCACTCCTCCCTGTGAGCCATTCCACCCCGGCTTTACGTGCAAACTGATAATATTCCCGCCGTGGTTATCGAGCGATTGTTCCGCCGACCCTTAGCTTCGCCGCCCTCTCTCTCTCTCGGAAGGATCCGGGAGGGATCCCTTTGTAGTCCCTCCGGGAGCCGTGGGATTAATTATTTCATTGTTTGCTCGAGGATTTGATACATTATTAGCAGGCTATTTGCATAACTCAAACATCGAGCGGCGAGGCTGCGTTTCACCTTTCGCTTTCCGATTATTGGTTCTTCGAGCGAAGATCTAATGTTCGGCAAACAGACGGCGGAGAATTCTCCAGCTCTCCAGAATCAGCCTCGCCCGCGGCTCATCCTGTCTGTCAACCAGCCGCGGCTCGTCGGTCAACCTCGCCGGCTGTGTTTGACGAACTCGCAGACTGTCATTTAATTACGACGATTGCTGATTGCGCCGGTCATTCTCGCTTACTCCCTCCCTTCCTCTCTCTCTCTCTCAGTACCGCGCGCTCTGTTCCTCCTGGCGGGCGCGAGAAACTTTCGGCCTTCGTTCGTTTCGCGTCTCTTTTATTTCCGCCGGCCGGACGTTAATGAGAATTGGCAGCGAGAGATAGTAAACGGGAAAACGCATTGCGTCGCGTCGCGCTTCGCTTCGTGGCGCGGCGTCAGGTAACTAACGAGGCCGGCCGCGATGCACAAAGGGCATTATTCCGCCGATAGCTTTCAATGGATAGGACCCGCGCGAATCCCGTCCCTTCGCCGGACGTTACCAGTGTCTCTCCACCGAGTTTCGCTCTCTTGCTCCCCCTCTTCCATCCCCGGGCACCCTTGTCTATCGCCTCGTCCCTTCGCTTCGCTCCGGCTGTTCGTCGTGCTGTGTGTACCTTGCAGTATTTCACTCGGCCAATTTAAACTGGTTATTCGCCAGCGACACAGCAGCACCTGGTGTCCCGGACGTGTCGGTACGCCAAAAAGCAGCTGCGCTCGGCGGCGTGGCCGCGCGGATTAGCGCGCTTTTTACGCAGGGATCCTTAATGACACCCGGCGATGGCCGGATGACGCATCGCCCATCCGGCGGCGCGAGATTCGCCCGCGATCGAGACCGCCCCGGTGCATCGACGGTGCCGACGGGGAGGTCCCGCGACGATGTGCCGGAGGCATTCGACTGTCGCGTCGTTGGAATTTCTGCCGCGATTTCCCGTCGATTCACCCTCGAAACGGTGAAAGAAATATTTACACGTGAAAGGAATTTCTTCGAGATACTTTTACGAATTCTCATTTTTCGTGAATTAAATTTGACGAGTATATGTATATTATTTATTAACGTATATGAAATTCGATCTGTATTTTTTGATCGTTTCGTCCTGGATTTTTGCCCAATCGGGACCGCGATTTTTCACGTTGACACGATAAAGGAAAAGGTTTGAAGCATATTTCTAGAGGTACATTTTTCTTGCATTAAAGACAACGGGGAGTCGTGAGGTTCAAGGACGCACTTGTCAAGACAAAAAAGATCGCGCGCGGAAATATATTCGTCAGGTTCGATCTGCCAAGAGCAGCCGCGGACTTTTTCCGCCGCGTGGATAAGAACGAAAGAGAGAGATACTTTTCTCCGCCCGCATTGGGGTCGGCAACATTACAGGGTTTTACGAGTGTAATGGCGACCGGCCCTTCGTCCTGTTCGTGGCAGGATGCGTAAATAATGATCGGCCCGGCACGCGGGAACTTGCCTACTCGCGTGATGATTTATCGAGGCGAAAAATCGCAAGTTGCCTCTCAATATTCCGCTAAGGCTCTCAACATCAATACCGAACGTTCTCCTTATTAGCTGCGTCATGTCAAAGTGTATTCTTGAGATAAATCGAGGTCTCTTTCGCTGGAAGAATTATTCGAAGTCGAAGAAAATTTATTCTTACAATTTATTTGTTTCATGTGTTTGAGTTGTTTTTATCACTAATTTTTCTGACGATACAAAAATTTATTTCTCTGGAATTTTCTGCAATTTTTCTCGCCTATTAAGAATCGTCAAGAGAATTATTATTTTTAGTTTATCCCTTTCCTTTTCCTACCCCGAATCGAGTCAATTAATATCTTTACCCAGAAAAAATATTTTATTACTAAGAAAAGCAATTTCTTAGTTTACTTTCTTCCTTTTAGGTAATTAATTATCTTCAACAAAGAATATTTTTTTTATAATAGTCCCCTCAAATATACTAATCATAAATTTTAGAAAAGCTCATCATCGTGTACTTAAAAGAAAAATTTATTTCTCTTTTCAAGAACATCATAAACTTTATGGAAGAAAAGTTAAATTCGATTATTCGAATAAATATTTTTTAATTTAATATTTTTGACTGAAGTATATATTAAACTTACTAGAATTCTTGATATATTTTGAATGCTTATGATAAACTTATGAAATACTTGAAACAATAATATTTACTTGAATGTAGTATATATTTTTTCTGTATGTATAATTGTTCAGAAGAATTTTTCAGATAAATTAATATTTAACATTTTTTAATTAAATCCGCGATTTTCAATATTTAGGAGAGAAATGCATATATTTTCCAATGATTAGCTTCACTTTTATCTACATATTTAAGAGTCTCCTTCGCATATCAGGAGCGGCAAGAATAAACGTATACGGTGGTTGAGTATCGCTTGAAAGGACTCGCGTTATCCTGTGGCGAGGTGCTCCTCGCGATTAAGCTCGTACGCGATCAGGATCCCAAGAGGTCCTCGTTACGCGGTTATAACGCCGTTTTACGGGAAGCTCGTCGGAATGGCGGCGTGGATGAGAGGATTTCGTTAAGTCCTCTGCGCGAGATGGGTCGGTTATCCTTTTCATTCCGGGATCGAGCTTTATTCTTTCACTCAGGCTCAGTGTCGGGGTGACTCCGTCGCCACGTGCGTTTCTTCCGAGGGCGCTTTCTCGTCTCCCTCGCGTTCGCTCAGCGGAGAAAGTTAATCTGTTTGCGATTATGTCAGAAAAGAGCAAAAGCGCGTCACAAATGGAAAGAAAGAGGGGGAGAAAAAGAGAGAGAGAGAGAGAGAGAAACGGACGCGATAGTAGCCGGGAAATCGACGTAGATATGGAACATTTATCGTGCCACAGGATATTCGTCTCCTCTTTCTTTCGGCATATAAGAAAGTTACAGATTAACTAAACAGTAATAGTGTGTACGGGAAGAAATATATAAGATCTCTTTCGTAATAAGAAGAAGAATTATCTAATCGATAACGGCGGTGATTCCCGGTTTACCGATGCGTCATCTCTTCTCTCTCTTTCTCTCATGCGCTTCGCATATTTATTTTATGGTCAAGAGAAATATTTATGAATGCGTATACGGCTGAGAATCACCACGATAATTACAATTCGACGCCGTGCAATCCCCGAGAAGATAATCACCAGGGAGGAAAAGAAAGCGTCGCGAAGAAAGTCCTCCGGCGGATTTCGCGTCCTGTTTCTGCCGTCGCGTGATATTTCTTGCTCTGGCATAATCTTTATAGGACCCGGATTTCAGTCGAAAACACCGTCAATTAAGCGACGGGCGGTCCGCGCTCGTCGTGAACTTCCTCGCGCGCGAGTCGCTTCCCGCCGTCACCCGTTAAATTTCGCCCGTAATTTTCGATCGTGCGTCATCCGGAGATTCGTGTGTTCCGATGTCGGGCGATGTAAATAAAAACAAAACAAGGAAAAAGAAGTCTCGACATCGCATTTATCCGGATTTAGTTCAACGATATTAACGATTTGCATTATTTTACGATTTACACACTTTTTCGATGTAGTTTAGAACGCAGCCAATGTCCAATAAAACTTCTTGAGTAATTCCCAGAAGTGAAGATCTCTCATTAGATACAGAAGTATAAATATTTCGAGTGTTTCGTGCATTTTGTTGAAACTAGAAAAAGTCTTTGAGAAAATGTTGATGACCAAATAGAATCCGGCTGTGTTTCCCATTTAGAATCATACGTTTGAACCCTTCTACCCAGAACCTGCATGGATTTTCCAACTGGAATTCATAATTATTTAGAGAAATCCTACTGGAGTCCCAATTAGATCACGAGAAATGTTCTATACGAGAAGTGTTCAAATTACTGAAATCAAGTATAGTGACTTCGCCGATCACTGAAGTGTTAATCGGCGAGCGAATCCATCGTCTCGCCGATCCTCCCCGCGTATTGAGATGTTCTCGCGTTTTGTTGGTCCTTCGGGATCAGATCGGCGTCGAGGCTACGACGACGTGTCTCGCTCGAAATTAGCAGCAAGTAATCCGCCCGGCATGAAGTATTCTCTCCTCCAGGGGACTGCCCACGTTAATGACGTAATAATTCGCATACGCGGCAAATCGACGAACGCCGGCCGGCCGATTCGGTAACGGTGCAATTAATCGCGCCGCTGTTGCAGCTATCGCGACGTGCCCGGCCGAGCAATTAATTAGCTGTTTAATTTAGATCCTATCGGCGGCAGAGGAGGTCGTCCCGTTGCCCGGCAGCCTTTCGATCGCTCTCTTTATCTTCGCCGATGCCGAGGGAATCTCCCTTTGCCTGCGAGCAGAAGAGAGAGCGATCGAAACGGGACGCGGAATGCGTTGGAGAGAGAAAGAAAGGGGGAAACGAGAGAGGGAAAGAGAGAGAACGGGAACGAGAAAGAGATCAAGAGAAAACGACCTCCTCTCTTCGTCGGGTCTCCCCCCTCCCTCTTCCTTTTTTCTCCACCGACAGAATGTTAATTACCGCTCGCATGACTCTCATACTCTCGCGAGGCTTACTTCTCCTCTCCCTCTTCCTCTCTCTCAAA
Organism: Dinoponera quadriceps; assembly: GCF_001313825.1. NCBI lineage: Eukaryota > Metazoa > Arthropoda > Insecta > Hymenoptera > Formicidae > Dinoponera > Dinoponera quadriceps. Next base: position 1,672,197 of record NW_014555947.1, read on the forward strand.
AATCGCTCCTCTCCTCCTTCCACCCGCAGCTCCACCATCGTTCCTGTTTACGGCGCCTCCGTGGCTACTCATTTTTTCAGCGACAAGTTTAATTATGCCCGCCGGGCACCCCTCGTTTATTCCTCCTCCTGGCCCCGCTCGCGCGATTTCTTCGAGACCAGCGCCGGCTCGACGATCTTCTTTCCGGTGGCCGCGTCATCGTTATTAAAACGAGGAACGCGCTGCATCCGCGCGGCACGACGGCGCCACGTTCGGCTCGCGATATCGCCGGGATGGAATTTTCCGTCAGCGAAGGCGGCCAGAATTCCGGGAGGAGAATCGTCGTCGACCACCAACGAAATATTTCGTGCGACGTTGCGAAAATGCGCGCTTCCGATCGGTATATTCGCTTTTCCCCGAGCTCTCGCTCGTTGAGTCGGAGGTTAAGCGGGACCGCCACTCGGACGAGTCACCGGAGTCGCCTCAATGGACATCGTGTGTCCTCGTAATCACCCGGCGGGCCGATAACGCGAGTTGTGTGCGATCCTCGACTCGAGAGACGCCGCTTGAGGATCCTCCGACAGAAATCGAGGCGATCCATTGTGCGCGTAATGACGCCGAGATGAGCTTTAATTGAAGCCGGTTCCGAGTAATTACGGCCCCTCTCGGCCGGTGCTTGATAGCGTCTCGATGTTGCTCGCGATCGACGATCTCAGTTATCTCTTTCTCTCGATATCGGATGTGTCTCGCCCATGATGGATTACAGGAGGGAGACTCGCGAGTGGAACTTTAATTCGCAGGACTGGCGTTAGGATCGCAAGCATCCGCAGCGGAATCGTTGTCGCGATTTGAAACGTGCGAGAATTCTTTTCGCCGTCTACAGACGGGGAAGAATTTTTTCGCCGGCGCAGCAAATTCTTACTATAGTGACGGGGAAGAGATTCAAGTTAAGAATATTAATCGCTAATTATGCCAATTAAATTCTACTACTGTCGCAACGATGTTTTGCTACAAGAGCAAAATTATTATTTCCGTATAACAAATCTCTCTCCCGTCTCTTAACGGACAATTTACCAGCAAAACATTTTTCTCCATATACAGTGTAATGTTTCGATGGATCACATCTTTTTATTCGCTCACTCCTTGAAGTGGGATTTTAATTTTGCAACGTATGGGGAGGTATAGGGAAATCGTGTTGAAGCAATTTTGAGGATGTAATTATATTATTTGCGATTAAGCGGTAATTATTAGGAAGAAGGGGGATTGTCTGCGCGCGATGCCGGGGTTAGACGCGTGTCCGGGAACATGATAAACGTCACGATGATAACAGAGCATAGATTCCATTCCACCCTCCTTGATATTCTGTCTATCGGAGCATTAAGCCCACGATTTAAGTCCACGTGGTAATCGATCACTTAATGATCGTGCGATTGACACCGGCGGGGTCATCAAACGGGACTGTTCGCGACGGAGGGAATCTCGGTTTCACTCTCGATTAATCGGCACATTCGTCTCCGGCCGGTTCAATCTGCTGTGATCACCCGCGCGTGATCCACCTCGTCACTCTGCGGATCGCGATGCATCGATCATCGCGTATCTTCCGTCTAAGAAATCGCTCGTAGCGGTTGTGAGAAAGCACCGTCATCAACGCCGCCAGACATCAAAGTCAAACAATTAAATATCAGATACGATTACACGAGATCTATACGAAATCCTTTCGGAAAGAGATCTTCGATATTTTGCGTCGTCCGAAAAATCGCTTCATATTATTGTATGTTATATACTATTACGATATAATTATTTATAATTAATCTATTAATATATTATAAAAATAATCATATATATTTAGCTAGATGCGGGCTCGATACTGAAAAATACCACCCGAGCTTCTGAGGGCAAGCTTTTCGAAAGGAAGGAGAAGTTTCGCGTCGCGGCTTGTAACACAGTTCTTTCCGCCCTCCCGGGATCGCGTGACGGTGTCGCTTCTCCGTGGCGATTATTAACTCGCGACAAATACGCGCCTCGACGACTCGCCCGCATTCCCGCAAATCCCGGGCGATCTCTCATCGGCCGACTCTCACCGTCGGCGCTTAGCCTCCCTGCCATTAAGGACTCCGCGCGCCGTTAAATGCCGTCATTTATTCCGCGCCGTCCTCAGGACTTTTGTTCTCCGCCGTTGATTCCGCTTCCTGTCGCCGGAGAGGAGAGCTTTCCTCGCTCCGTCGTCGCCACGTCGGTCGGTAGATGCTATGGCAACCGCAGCGTAAGCGACGGTTCGTGCGCCGTCGTAATTCCACCCGATCACGTGAAACATCCTCTATTTGCGAGGAAAGAGTAAGAAGATCAATTGCGGGCTCGGTATAACGTGCAGATAAACGAGGTGCGCGATTCCCCTTCACCTGCTCATTAATGGCGATCGTTTTGAGAAATTTATTAGCGCGGGGAAAGAGGTTCCAAAGCGTTACCCCGGGCAGAAATGCGCGACTGCCCGCATGAAGTGAACGCTAATTGTAATTAATTATTGTTATTACCGAGCGCAGCGAATCAAGTCTTACACGCACACGTACTAAAAGCGCCGCAAGAATACTCGGAGTTTCTTCCAAGAGATACACTTTCCCGAACCTTCTCGACGACGAATTAATATCGTCATTACTGACCGCGCATCAGACTGAGGGGATGCCATGCTTGGCGATTTTACAGAGGGAATCGTTTCAGTTCAGTGTCATACAGCTAACTTTTACCCGTGGGCGCTGTTTCTTCTTCTCCATACGTAAGATTATATAAGAAAAGTACAAGAAAAATATCGCGTTTATACGACATAATATTTTAAGGATCGCCTTTACCTTACGACGACGCTTATCGTCATCGACTTTAACATCCGCTTAACGATATTGGTAATTTATTGCAATATTAGCAGTACAGGGACAGTAAGTTTTTCGCAAATACCACACACGCGATGATCCTGATTAAGATATTATAAGATTCTACGAGGCGAAGTAGTCCTTATCTGAATCCATCGTGAGACACTTTATCGCGGCGCAATCTTACACCGTCCGTACAGTGTATCCTATGTACATACATATGTACATACGTGTCTTCTATGTGTGTGCGCGATCCATTAAGCTGCTCTCTCGCGTAAACACACACTTCACCGTGCAGGAAACCCGAGGGCCGATCCGATCTTAAACGTCGACGTCCGTCATTGCTCGAGTGCATCATTCCTGCGCGATCGGACCCCGCCGCCGCGGTCTATCGATAATCCACTAATAACATCCGAGAGAGCCTTTATTGCTCCGTCTAGTTTCTACTAAATATAACCGGGACTGAGCCCGCGCGCGCTAAGCTCATGAGAAATTTCTCTCTGATAACCATAAATCGGGCGCCCTGTCAGGCCGGTAGGACGGGTTAATATTGGCGAGGGAGAGCAGCAGCGACGGTAGGACTCTTCGGCAACGAGCGAGTTCCGCGGTTGTAGAGAGAGAAAGAGAGACCCGGAAAACCGTGAACCGCCTCTTACTTAGACGAGAGAGGCGATTACCGTAAATAAGACGCGCAGCTATCTGGCACGTGGGTGTTCCAGCAACTGCGGAGCGGGGGGCGGCTTTTTCTCGTCGACCCGACGACGAAGTCGAGGAAGGCGCGAAGAAGCAGCGGCGAGACGCTGGCTGACTTCCGCGTCGCTCTGAATTATCATTCGAGGACGATTGCAGATCGCTTCCCGAGGCTCGATCGAGTTTAAATTGAAATATTTCTTTAGATTTCGGAATTTTCACTCGCATCGAGATTATTTGCGATTCTTCTAAATTGAAGTGGCGATTTTCGAGTCTACTTCACAAACGCGAAAAGAATAACAGAGTTCGGTTTTTTTTAAGGAAAAATAAAAAAGTCAAATTTAAACTGGATAAGTTAAAGTAAGATAATATAAATTAGATAATGCGAGATGAATTGCATTTAAAAGAATATAAATAGATAAATTAAACTGTAAAGGAATAAAAAAGTTGTAAAATTAAAAAAATCATTTGACGAAATTAAGTTCAATTAAGTCTATTTCCTAAATTTCACCGACGAAATTTTCATAAATTCGTCATCGTGCATTTTTCTTTCTCTTTTCCTCACATTGAAATGTTGCGAAATCTGTTGCTGCGATTCCTGAAGAAAAAGATACATTGAGTTTCTCGGCTGGCGAAAGTACCGAGCGCGCGGGTGAAGACGCGCGAAAGATGTCTTTCGTCGCGCGTTTTAACGGTAACGGCATGTCGGTCTGAACACGCGGAATTCTCTCACTACGACGCACTGAGGCGCTCTGGCGCGGAGTAAGCCTGACGATTTCCGTCAAATTATGCAAACGAGTGGCCGCCACCCAGTCCGGATTCGCGGTAATTGAAGGCACGACGGTGCATCTGCGGAAAAACGAGCGAGCGACCGCAGGCGGCGGCGTCGACGACGGTAAGCCTGAAGAATCATCTCGCGGCGATCTCTCGCCGGCGAAGTGCCTCTCGCCACTTCGCCAACGAGGCTCTCGAGAAAGTAACGTTACGGTCTCCGTTGATCGCAGTGATCTCGTTCCGTGAGCGAACAACGAGAGAGAGAGGAAATTCCGCCCGCTTCCGTGTGTAACGAAAATTTCCCGATCCGTAAGTTAAAATATTGTAAGAGAGATGTTAAGGGAAATTGGAAGAGGAAAAACGGGAGAAAAAATGTAAATATAAAAGCAGATCGTAAAGACTCGTTTAAATTCTTAATAACGAATTTGAGTGGGCAAGGATACGTTAAATATAAATCAGCTAAGTATTGGGAAGAATAAGACGAAATTTTTATGAGACTTGAATTTCTACGAACTGTAAGATTTATCAGTTTCTACATTTCTTCTTCGGCTTCTCTTCCGCGCCCAATCATTACGCGAGGACGAACGAAAATCTATCTCACGATCAGATTATCCCGCTTATCGAAGGGACACACCCGAATCTCAGTCGCTGTTCGATCGAAGCGGATCGTATTTCCTCGATCCTCGCTGATGAAATTAACAGTTCTTAGGAAAAATCTGTCTCCTCTCTCGTCTCCTCAGGACGAGAACGTGAAGCGCGTGTTCGTTAATTCGCGAGCGGTTTCTTGCGCCACCGTCGGCTTTCTACAATCGGCATGTCAGTTTACTCAGTCGACAATCAGGATGCCCCGAAGGAGAGTGCCGGATCCTTCGCGGCGGATACAACAACGTTCACCGTTTTCACGGAGGTGAAACGACAACACGACTTCCCCTCCCCTTTCCTACCCCTCTCTCTCAATGTAAGCGAAGTTTACACGAATTTACCGGGTTTGTTTAATCTCTTCAGGGATATTGATACATGTTATCAATTATTTCCGGGGCTATGATACACGTTTAGATAACAGTAAATACGTTATATGCGATAAATTTTTCTCCTCTTATTCAATTATAAGATTTGATTAGCTCTGGAAAATCAAAAGAACTATAAATACGCCTGGCCTCAGTCAGTATTGTAACTTTACTTTTATGTACATACATATATATATTTATTATTAATCTATAATTTATATAAAATTAATTTATTATTTAATTTTACTCAATGTGCACTGTATATCATTTAATTATCATGGTTCATTTTCGTTGCTATCATTATTCGTCACTGCTATTTCTTAATCATCTGCCGCTACATTGTTACATATCGTTCTTTTTCATATCACTTTTTTTCTTTTTCTGCATTTTCGTATCGCCTAATAATTAAAGGATATTAAAGGGTATTCCCGTTAATAAATGATGATAATTAAGGATATAACAACGTATTAGACGTTTCGACTATTTTTTAATTCACACATTGTCTATAAAGTTGTAACAGTACAGTGGGTAAAGATTTACCAGAAAATCCCGCGAGAGGAAAAGAGGGAGACTTCGTCGCATGCTCGACAGATGTTATATACGTCACTTAAAAATGGAATTTTCTCCTGATTTTAATTCGTCCCCGAAGAGGTTAAATGCGGGTTAAGAAATTGTTTACCGTTACCATCGCACGCGTATTCCACCGTGGATTACCATATTCGCGCCTATATTTGCATCGAGCGACGCAACCGCTGTATTTATCCGCCTCTTCGCTTCGCGCGATTCGAATAACTGTATCCGTATTTATACGCCTTAATATACCGCGTCTTTCACGGCATCGCGTACCCGCGATAAATTCCCGCTCGCCGGCCGGCGCTTCTGCCTCGCTTCGGCGAAGAGTCGCGCGAGAGGGAAGTCCCGCGAAATTTTGCTGATTAAAAAGTCGCGCTCGCCCCGCTTCGTCGATAATCGACGAATCGGAACGCATCTTTTTGCGACGCAACCCTAACAACCCGCGGTTCTCGCTCGGCTCGGCCGAGTTTACGATCGTCGCGACTCCGTTCGACCTCCCGGCTTAAATTATTCCGCATATTTTCATGCAATTCGAGTATCGCATCAATTCACTCTCCCGCGATTTCGAGTGACGGTATCTCCACTATCGCCTCGAGTGAAAATACTGTCACTTTTCACTCGTTTCGAGTGAGAATACACTCCGCGAGGTATTTGGAGAGCAGACGTCCGCACAATTGGATCCTTTTCCCGCTTCCCGTCCATGGATCGCGAAGTCGCTGGCGACTGCGAAACGATTAGGAGATTATCGACGGCGACGTTCACCGCGAGCAAGAACGGGCATAAATCTTCGCACCGCGCGCTCCTCCGCCGGTCATTTCAGGTCTTCTTCTCGCGTTAGAAAGAAAGAGACGAGAAGAAAGAGAATCCCTCGGCTGCGTATCGCGCCTTATAACTCGCGGAATAATCGCGAGCTATTTAACGCGCTGCCTTTTAAGGGAAACAATTAAGCGCGATATATCTCACCGGCGAGAGAGAGAGAGAGAGAGACGCACAGGTAGGATCCTCGCCCCGGCGGAGATACGGGTGTGCGTTTACGCGTGCGGTGCATCTTCGCGAGATTCTCCACGGGCGAAGTCATTAATCGCATTATGGCCGCCGCCAAAGCCAAGGTCACTGCCGCCGAACCTCGCGAGATCCTGGATGTCCTCCTCTTCTTCTCTCTTTTACATTCGCGTCTTCGCACGCACGGTGCTAACGACATTTAATCCGAAGACGCGCGAGACCTCGCCGAGGATTCCCGCTGAACCCGTCGCAAGGTCGACTGCCGGCCTTTTTAACCCCGCGACTATTCGCGAAGGCCCGTCGGCTGGTCGGGAGGAAGGAGACTCGGGGGAACGCGGACAAAGGAGCACGGCGATAGCTTCGATGACGAGGCAGATTAAATGTATAATGCGCGGCGGGGAGAAAATTGAAATGCGTAAAATCGACCGCCTCGCCTCTAAGACAATGACTAGTTTTCCTTCCTCTTTTTTATCCTTTTCCGCAATTTGTTCCGCGGTGTATATCCCCTTCCGTCTCCAGCGATCTTTCGCTCTCACCGACCGTCTATCATGAGAAAGAGCCTTCGACATTTTTCCTTGCTTTCTAATTACAACAATTTACGCATAACGTATTGTACCAAAGGAAATGTATTTTCCGTTAATGAATGTATAGTAATAATTATTAAAATTGCGTTAAGCGTAAGCAATTCAAGGACATCGGGACGAAAAATCCCGGCGAACTCCCCGCGATCGCGACGAAGTCGTCGCTTCCCACCCTCCTCCCCTTTCTCGCCCGATTACGCGACACTAGCCGATGTAAGAAAGCCCATTCGCACTATCTGTTCGTCCATCTATCCGCTTCTCATCTCGTCGGGCATGCACGGGCGCCCGGGTGTAACCGCAGACTGAAGGAATGCTTAATGAGCCAGACATCGCACGTGGGAGCAATCATTTCCACGGGGACCGTTTACACACGGGAGACAGTCGTGTCGAGAGAAAGGCAGGCGACACGGTGAGGAAGGGGCGAGCGAGTGGGAGAGGGAGAAGAGAAAGAGAATCGTAATTCAGAGACGGGCGGAAGTTTCGGCGGACCCGAGATTTGAATGTAAAGCGGGCCGAATGGCCGGCGATCAAGCCGCCGCCGAATTAACTTCGTCTCGCTAAATCCCAGGACTCGGTGTTCGCCGAGTGTGTGTTTGTTCTCGCACACGGGAGCGCGCGCGCACATGCTCCACGTGGTGCACCATCGCCACCGCACCGTCTGCCACGCGAACGATAATGTCCGGCGCACACGTGGAATTTTAGATTTAGACCGCGTGGTAATACCGCCTGCGGTGCTCGCGGTATTATGTCTCTCTCTTCCTCCCTTCCAACATCCTTCTCTCCCCTTCTCTCTTTTGTCAAAACTTTATCTTTCATCTCGATTCTCCAATTGTACTTCTATCTGTTGTATGCATATATATATATATATTATGTGTATGTAATATTAAATAATTCAAGCAACTCTTCTTTACCATCTCTTTTCTCCTTTCCCTTTTCATCTCTTTATGCATGCAATTTTTTTATTTCGCTCTGGCTCATGTAAACACTTATTTTTAGTCTTTAGAATGCATTACTCTAAAGCCGAAATAAGTACTTTTTTCTTCTTCTCTCTCTCTCTCTTTCTCTCTTTTAATTTATTTATCCGCCGATCGCGTCACATTTGTGGCTGAATTTCATCCGATGAAATATCGGATGAACCGTGGTTTATATGCGGGGGTAGTGGGGTGGGTAACCATGCCCGGCTGGCGCACCGTCGTTTTAATGATCGCTCTTTCGTTATTTAATTATCGGCAATTTTGTATTGTTTACGGGGCTATTATTTCGTGGCGATGATGATTTCATTAGTCGGACACACGGTGCGGGTATGCAAATCCCTCGCGTCGGCCCGACAACCGCGTGTGGCGCAATATTTCCTCGCGAAAAGAAATATTTTATTTTCGGCTTGTCCTAATGCGGGAGCAATTAACGTGCGTGATAATACGTGACTCGCAGTAATGGCAATTGCGCGCAGCGATAAAAATTCAGCCCAGCTGCAGCAATTGCGCTCGGCAATCTTTCGTTCGCGCTGCGCATTGAAATTACAAATGCGCTGTTTTTCACTCGACAATCGCGCGATTACGATCGCGCAACTCTGCAGAGACGCATCGTGTAATCTCTCTCTCGTTTCAAATGGTGGTCTCTCAGCCGGAAATTTGCTGCGATTCCGCGTTCCCTTCGATTAAAGTAGCTGGTCCGTGAAACCATTTTCTCGGGAATTCTCTTAAATTTTAACTACACACACACGGATGGTAACATTATCTACGTATAAAATTCACGTTTATTATTTAGACAAATAAATTTATAGATAAATAAAATTAAACTTAATTCTTATCTTAATATATATCAATGTATATTTTAATATAAAACGCGATGTTAGGAGCAATTTCTTATTCAAGATCGTTTAAGTAACTCGAGAGATTGTCCGCGATATGCGATTACTCGAATCAACATCGCGCGAGGGAAACGAATAACTCAGGACAATTTTCCTCGCCGGGAGATGACCCGCAGCCTCGATATCGTCGCGGTCTTCGCGCTCCTCGTGCTCGCAGTGCGAAAATCCGGGCAAGAAGGACATTAGGCGAAGAACACTGCGAAAACGCCTCGTCCGCAGCTTTTTTCCGCTCTCATTCTCTCTCTGACCGAGCGGCAACCCCGCAATCTGCGGCACTTGGCGCGCTCGTCCGGCGAATCTGCGGAAAACGAGCCGATACGCCGATCTCATCGCCGGACGATCGCGGTACGGGCGATTATCCTAATGTCTACATCGCGAGCCCGTGTACACCGACGATAGCCGAGCGAAGCGAGCAAAACTCGGCGGTTCGTAACGACGGGAAGCTGAGAATTCGCGGGCCGTAATTCTTTTTTCCTTCCCAGACGGGGGGAATTTCTCAGAGGCTCGCGACGGATAATTCGAGAGCACGGCGCAACAATGCGCCGGGGTTACGGGACGTCTCGAGAAAGTCGCGGGATGAAGGATAAAAAAGAACACAAGACGCGATTGTGTACGCACTTACACGCGCGAAGGTGCGCGCGCTCTTTGTGTCTCTCCGTAACGATCCGGCGAGATCTTTTTCATTCCCCGCTCGTCTACGAGAACTCCAGGCGCAATTTATAACGTCGCATGCTCTAACGCGACTCTAAATGCCGCGAGTAATTTCTGTATATTTCGCGCGCACGCTTTTATTATTCGGGTTTTCGCGCACTCCCCGACCAGGCGAAACGTCTCGTCGACGAAATCCCCTTCCCTTCCGTTCCGGTTAGGTTAATCGATGGCTGGCAAATTACACCGCGGCCAATTGGCCGCTGATTGACCGACTCGTCGCAAAAAGCACACCGCCTCGGGACGGTTGGGTTGGGCACGTCCAGGAAATCTTTGTCGAAGAAGGGCTCGCTCGGAAATCGGACGAGCGGATCATTAACCGACCCTCCTTTAAAGCCTCCTTCAAGACGCGCGGAGTGAAATTATTTCGCGACGGACAAGGGGAACTCGCCGGCGGGGAGAGCTATTTCGATCTTGCGGAGTCTGTTTATTTTTAATACCGACGCGATGCTAGAAATAGGCTTTTCATTCAGAATCGAGAAATTTTGAGAGCAATCTCGCGTAGAATCAAGTTATTTCGCGATAAGTAAGATTTCCCAAAGGGAAACATTATTTCAATCTTAGAGTCATAGGTCTATTAATATGAAATATTTTGTTCTATTCAATTATTTTTATCAATTAAATTATTTTAATTTTTATTCTAATGTATCTTTTAACCTGTACTTGAATGTAAAACGTGATGGTATTTTTTAATTCAAGATCGCGCGTCTGATTCAAGACTGATATGTACTCTCTTAAGTTCAACTGGCGAAAATGTTACTAATTGAATGAATGAAACAACATTCTACCGATAATCAGTGAGTATTCGCTAATTTTTAGAGGAGACTCTCCCATATACTTCTTTCGTCTAATACTGATTTTGGCCAGTAAAAGATTCACTACAAGTCTCACAGCATTAATACACGCTATTACGCGTCCCGTTTAATTTCCCAACAAACGGATAAAATTTCGCAACGTAAAGAACGGTGATCGAATTTTCGAGAGAGTTAAATATATTTATTCTATCATCTTGAAACATCTCCTCGTTCAAGCATCGTTTAAGTAGCTCGATCCCGGCCGCGATACGACGAGCTTTGTTAATTGAAACCGCGGCGTGCAGAGGAACGTGCTTCAAGGCTCGCGCTTATCTCGCGAGCCGCGCTCGACGTTCTCGCTTTAATTCCCGCTGCACTCCCTCGCATCGCATACCTGGCCCTCAAGAGACAGACAGAGAGAGAGAAAGCCGGCGTGCTTCAAAATACACTCGCACTCAAATCAATTGACCGGCGAGAAAAAGCGACGCGGCGCGCAAACAGCCGCGGGACCCGCTCTTCTCGGTGGCTTCGGCGCTGCCGTATTCGCCAGCGGCGGCGTCAATTTGCGCGCGGTTGCATGTGAGAGCCGCTCGCCGATTACAAACCGCGCGTCGTACTCTCGACTTGACCGGTCGGCGAGAGGAAGAGCAGGAGATAGATAAAGAGAGAAAGAGTGTGGGGAGGGAGGGTAGGGACCTCTCTTCGTCGAGAGTACTGCACGATGCATATTCACGAGGAGTTCGCGGAACGTATTCTTCGTCTTCTCCCGTGTACTCTTCGCCCAGGCCTCTCGTGCAGGCTCTATGGGGATCGACCTTCGCGAAATATCCCGATAAGCTCGCGACAGGAGGGACTCTCCGTGCGTGAACATTCGAGTCTATCCGACGTTGTGAATCTCGCCCGGAAATCGGGGCAGCCGTGCGACGGAAAGATTTGTTCGTTCCCAAAGCCGAGTCACTGATGACACTGGTCAACGCAAAAATTCGGCCCTGGATCTAATCCGTCAGTTAATTTTGTCTGTATTATGTTAATTATAAATAATAATATATATAATTAAAATCAAAACTTAGTTCTAATTTTCATCATATGACAAACAACGATCAAAAGAGAATTTGATATTTGAGGCTCTCGTGACGCGAACGGAGAAAAGGGATGTTTTTCAGATAATCTCTTTCAAAGCTAATTATTTACTTTGAGGTGGTGCGTACGGCAATTCTATAAGAGTTTATGAATGAAACATATGTTTGATTTCCTGTACAACGGCAGAGACTATTTCTATTCTTTCGTTGTAACATTTTTTATTTCGAGACCGTTAAAAGACATCCAATAACGTAACATTCAAGGGAATTTTAGTGTTTCTGACAGTATGAAATATAAAAATAAGAAATTGTAGCAAAACTGTGTTTTGTTATTTCATTTTCATACCTCTTTCATGCTCTATCAATTTGCAAAAATTAAAATTAAAATTAAATGTAGCCTATATTTCTTGAACGATAGTCAAATAATGATTTTACTCACTTTTTGTTTCGATACATAAATATAAGTAGAAATAGAAAAAAATTGAAACTTAAAATTGGTATAATTTATGATACGAAATTTACTGATCAGTGCAATAAGAAACTAATAATAATGGACATTTCTAAATCAGTGAATAAATTAGTTTATTAACAGATTGTTCGCGTGGTCGCTGAAATTAGAAGTGAACTGACTCGATTACTCGATTGCGTTTACACGAGCCGCCGATCGCAGACGAGCCTTTAGTCTCTAGAATCTCGTCATCGTCGGCAGTCGTTTCGGCATTCCGAGTCCCCCTTCTCGCGAGATAAAAATTATTGTCCGAATTACCCGAGCACCGAGGCGAGTCGCGATAAGGTCGCTCGAGTGTCCGGGAATCCGCGGAGATTACCCGCCTACGGTAATCTCCTAATAACCGATCGTCGTAATACTCAGCGGTCCATTATCCACTCGTTAGACTGAGAGACCAAGTTTCGCCTCGCTCGCGAAGCCGAGATATCTAGATCGCCGCGAGCTGCCGAGCGAGCGAACGGAGTGGAGACCGTCGGCAATTACGAAGCCGAGCCGGTTAGGCCGGGATGAAGAGATCATCGAAGACTGCGCCGAGGATCGGTGCAGCGAGGTCAGGCCGAGTCCTCGGGGAAGTCTCGGGCCGGCGGGAATCCTTCGGACCGTAACGCGTCTCCGGCAGACACGAAACTCGGAGCGTCGCGGAGAGGGATGAGAGAGAAGATGTACGGACGGAGAGAACGGGCCGGGGATAATAGAGAGTGGGATGTTCTTGCTCCGAAGGGAGTTAAGTTCGGACGCGGGTTGCGCGAGCGATAAAGTGACGTGACGTTTACACGGAGCTCCTTTCGTGCGAGCGCGGAGAAATTTCGCGCGTCCGCCGGCGATGAAGGAAAGTCGAATCAACTGGTGATGATCGTGTAACGTGGCGCATTCAGCGGGAGTAACATTCGCTCCTAATCTAGTACGGGAACGAAAAAGAGATAGAGATAGATAATTCGCTAATAAATGGATAAATGCGTTTACTATCGTTCTAGAGAATTTCCCTCTGAGAGCGTTTGTAAGGAAATAACCGATGTTGGTTGTTACACCGAGAGAAAAGTGTTTCCTATTTCTAACTATGATCATTGTAATGAAAAAATTATAGTCGCAGGAGCCATTTTCCTCCATTTTAGAATTAAAGGCTCAAGAGGGAAGTTAACAAATGTATTGCCGTCGGTTTTTACACAAAGTAAGTGTTTACAGGATCTGTCTGAGTAAACGCAACCTATCCTTAAGAACATCACAGTAGCGTCGAAATTTCGGCCCGGGGAGGCAGCCCTTATGATCGCACACGCTAAAGGATAATTCCGCAGGGTGGACCATTGTTGTTCACGCAGCACTGTGACTGACGTCGTCTCGCCACGGCATCGTCCTTCTCCTCCTCCTGCGGCTCAATCGTCGGTAATTTACGCGTTGCGTGGAACAAATAGTCGTCCTGGTGCGGGATAAGAACCCCGAACACATTCAACAGCGGAATAACGCTCACGGCCGGACATTATCATCCACCGCTATCCTGCTCCGCTCTCCTCCCCTCTCTCTCTCTCTCTCTTCTCTCTTGCTCTTCACTCCTCTAGCCCTGAACCTTCCTCTTTATCTCCTCCACGTGGTACAGACCACCGCGTAATTTCACGTTCGATCGGCCCTCAAGGACAAAAAGGGAGCAACGAGACGGACACGCATGGTGGAACACGCTTCCTCGTGGAAGCTTCCTCGAGGAAAAGCAAGGGCGATACGCTCATTGGCGGAATGGGCTGAGCACGCGAGCCGTTTTCTTACCTTCCTCCTCAAGCCGAGGAAGGAGCCGGGAGAGAGAAGAGCGGACAAGAGCGACCTCGAGGGAGCGAAGGTGCCGCTCTTGTCCGTTTGATCCTCGTTAAAGCGGAGGACGGTGTCTTCGGAGTAGACGCGCGCGACTATCTCGAGCACCTGACTCTCGAGTGAGCTTCGGAAAATCTTGGAATTCCTAAGCCTCAGACATACTGGAGAACCCAAAATATCGTAGGTTTAGAACAATCGAGGAACTTTGGAATCGAAAATTCCGCGAAACTCGCTTCGCCGAGGACGCCGGGGAGCTTGCGGAAAAGTGCCGGGGAAATTAAATTAACAATTTTTCACTCGCCACCGACAAACCGGTCATTACACGCGAGCGAAACGATCAGTCGTTTGACTTTTGAACTCGAGATCGGGACGGCGTGACGATCACGCGAATGGACCGATAACGAGAGTCTCTCTCTCTCTCTCTCTCGCGTGTAGCGTATGATTTACCGTCTCGTGTGGCCACACTCGATTATCAAGGAACAATCCTATCGCGGCACCGTCGTGATTCATCGCGCTTGGTAGCGAGCTACGGGTCATCGGCTCGTGAGATTTCCCGAGCCAGTGGCCGCGAGAGGTCGATTACACGTTTTGCCGATACGCTCCGCTCTCTTAAGTGCATAAATAGCTATCGATTCGGCTGCACGCCCCTCGGAATACGCCTTCCTATTATTCGAGCGAGCCGTGCGTTTTCGCGATTAACGTTATCTTCCACGCTCCGCGCGGGATTTCGCGCTGCGCTCCCGATAACGCGTTTCCGACAGTGCAGCTATTTCACACGTATCGAGCGATCTTTCGATTAGGCCGGGCGCGAAAGTAATTATCGCGCGTTGACTCTCCCGCGAAAGAACGCGAGGAGAGCGCGAGAAGGCGACGCGGGGAATAAAAAATGCCGGATTAAACGGTGGAGTGGTGTGGTAATAATTGGGAGTTTCCGAGGCGAGATGGTTTCTGAAGCGACGCGTCTCGGAAGATCCCTCGCATCCGAGAAGTCCGCCGTCCAATATCCCGAGGATCCCGGAGAAGGATCCAGGAATAATAAATGCAATCCGATTGGAAATCGGCTTCTTTAGTCTCGCACGCGCGCTCGCTCGCGTCAGTCGATGCGAAAAATAACGAGTTGAGTATGGAAACGCGGACAACAAAGGAGGCGAAACGGGGAAATTTGCCTCGCAGAGACGGTCTCTCGATCGCGCAGGGACTTAAAACGAGGTTCTTTGTCTAGGTGGAGCCGAGTCTCGGATACTTTATAAACATAGGCTCCGCTAAGCCCGCGGGATTAAGGGCTTCACCAATTTTCAAGCCGAACTGTAAGTTGCAAGGCAAACACGCAAGAAAAACAGATGTGGCCGCGGAGGCGGCCGAGGGAGGTCCGTTCGCGTAAATCCTTACGTCAAATAGCCCGAAAGTACATTCTAATGTCGTCCTATCTCGCCCTCTCGGTGTTCATTCGCGTTGCTACACCCGTGCTTCACCCTCCGCACGCGGATTAAGGATGTATCGCCCATTAGTGCCCTATTTCCAGTTGCACATCAACCAGACCAATCATACGTTTAATATTTATCAAGCAAAACTATGTTCCCGCACATTTTTATTTCACTATTCAGGTAATAAATGTTAATAATTAAATTATATCATTAAGTAATAATTTTTGAAACGAAGGTAGAAATATATATAAAATACTACAAATGTGAAAATATTATTTTTTCTCTTCTTTTTTGTTAATGCTACTTTTATGCATCAGTTGATCTAATAGAGACGCACAGATAAGGAGTATACAAATGTTTAAATATATACACGTGTTTAAATGTATACAATGATAGGAAGTTATAGCCATCAAATATTAAATTCATTTCATCTTACAATCTCTTATTGGAGTGGAATGACTTTTGATCCAGTTTCCGAATTACTGTCAAACTTTTCGTGTCATTTTTAAGCGCAATGTAGATCAGTTTGTAACTTTCTTATAATTTTTTCATTATGACTTATGAGCGATACATCCTAATTGCAACTCTCGTTCGCGAGCCGCTCTACTCCGGGCCGGTTAGTGAAGCTCGGTCGATTATAAAAAATTCATTGCAATCCGTTACGATAAATTTATTTCTAATTCATTGTAATCCGTAACGACGAATTTACTTGTGATTTTTCCCGGGGTTTATCGCGCAAAAGGAGTTGTTCGACGTATTTCACTTGGAAACGTTCTCAGCGAGAGGAGGCGCATTCACAGCGGCAATATTTCCGAGATGAGGATCCCGCCGACTCGGGACAACAACAAATGTAATTTCCCGGAATTTTTCGAGCGCAATTTCGAGCCGGGGCGAATCCCCGCGAACCCGTCGAAATCGCAATTGACGGGTTACCGATAAAGCCCCGGCGGCCGCTCGCGGAAAATGCACTTCAGCGCGTTTTCGCTCATCAAAGATACTCGGGAAACGTCGTTTCTCCGTGCCAATCGCGCGATGTCATCGTCCGTGGGCGAGCGAGGAGAGCGGAGGAGAAAGGGAGGGAATTCCGTTCCGTTACAAAAGGACCCCCGCGGAAACCGCGCCGTGAAACGAATTTCGGCGAGCCTCCGTCGCCACCCTGGCCGTAAATTTGCTCGCGCTCGCTCACGTACGACGAGGCCGATAGCGATAAGAACGAAAAACAGCGGAGAGGAAGGGTGATCGTGGGTCCGCAGTCGGGCCGGGACCACGAAGGGATTCATCATCGCGCGGTGGCTGCTGCGAGAGCCTATAGGCAAGCCGAATCGATCTGTTAGCCGATAATTGAAATTCTCCTCGCAGCACACGAGCGAGCGAGCGAGCGAGTAAATGCGCGCAGGCTTTCATTTTCCGTACAGGGTTGCCCTTTGTGCGTCTCCAGCTCGAAATCGCGTCGATAAGCCGCCGGCGCGAGCAAGGTCGCTGCCCTTAGCCTAACATCGGCCGTGTAATCAATCCTTTGTCTGCCGTTGCTGCTGCTGCGCTGCTGCCTCCCGCTTACCGCGTGCATCGTTCGACTTGGCGGCGCGCGTATCCTCGGAAGTGCATCGACCTATAGACGTTCCACCCGCGTGTCGCGTCCCCCCGCCGCCAACGACGATGACGGACGAAGAGAGGAGAAGAGAGAAGGAACTCTCTTATCCTGTCTTCTTCCGTTTCGCAACCGCGAACAAATTGCTTCCGTGAAATTTCGCGAGCTCGTCAGAGGAAGCGCGCAAGCTCTCTCTCTTTCTCTTTATCTAATTTTCTTTCGGGAAAACGCCCGGAATAGATCGATCGCCACGGGTCGATCTTCACGAGGTCGCGACAGGTGTGCAGCTCTTGCTGTCGCGTCGGAAAATTCTTACCAAGTTGCTGCATATAATCGTGCATTTGTGTTCAGGTAATCCAAGTTGAAATTTGTATGCTTCTTTGACGCTCTCAAGAATGTGTGTCTATTTAGATGACCTGTAGACTAGTAAAAACTTACTTTGACGATACCACACAGTCTTGTTAACTCCTCTCTTGAACCTTTAATTCTGCTGATTTAATTTCAATGCCGTCCTGAAGTTAGAAATGCTTCCGATATTTCGATTACTAAGTTCAAGGGACTTCGCTTCGCAGATATCGACATTGGCTTTCCCACCATGTGAGATATTTCTTTTCTTTCTCTCTTTCCTTATATCTCAGACATTTGTGTGTGTGTGTGTGTGTGTGTGTGCGTATCAACGGAACACGGATGGGAATGATAACAAATGGAAGAACAAACTGGAACGTAATAGAGCTCTCGCGGAGCGATGCCAGGCTGCAATTATCTGTAATTGCGGACGGATTAATCTGATTAAACGTGGATCACGATGGTATCGCGGTCGTGGTAATAGATCAGGACAACCGGAACTGTACGGTCCCGCGCCAAATGGTACCCGGCGATGAATCGTGCCTCGCCGCGTGTGCTGCGAAATTTCATTTTACCGGGGACTCATTGAATTTCAGCCGCGAGCGTAATCGAGAACGACCCCCCCCCCCCCCCCCCCCCCCCCNCCGTGTACCAATTTTAAAGAAGCATAAAACCCAACGCCCCGATAGCGCGGCATTTACGACCGCGCTGTTCCAGTTCCAAAGTTCAGCCGGACGATACATTCGCCCGCTCGCAGTGTCGGAATAATTTCCGAAGCGGAGCGAATTTCAATATTTAAAACGAGTCATTTTGACAATCATGAAATCAATAATATCACAATCGTGATTTCCCCTAACGAATAATTCCGATATAAAATCAATTTTTACATGAATGAAGTGATTATGAAATTAATCACTTTTAAAGGCAATCATTTCAGTCCCGCGATAAAAGTAACAGTCGCGTTCACGTCCGCTTATCGTCCTCGCGCGAATTCATTGTTTAGTGATATATTTGATATTGTTTTACGATCGTTAATATGTGAGATAAATGACGGGGACAGATACGAAGCAGATGAGGAATAATCGACGTCAATTATATTTGTACAGCGGCGATCGCGGCACTTCTCGCGGTCCCCCGGGTCGCAGCTTTACATTTCCGAGCCGTGTCTCATCTGTCGCGTCGCGTTCTCGCGCGGATACTTTGTCGCTGCAACGGAACGATCTCACGGACGTGGGCCGAAACGATCGATATCGCAATTACCGGCCGATCGCGGCAACGGTTTATCGGCGGCAATAAATAGCGCGACGTGCGTGCGTGCATCACCCACCTGCCTGCAGGACGCGTCTCCCGTGCACGCGCACGGACTCATTGTGATCGCGGTTATCATGCCGTTGCAATTAATCGAGCCTGATTGCGAAATGGCGATACCATCAGGCCACGGTTTTACTCGTTATCGCGCCGCGCATCGTCGTCCGGAAAGAGCAACGACGCGCTCGATCGCGCTAATTTCTCGACACGGCTTATCATCTTCGGCCGACTCTACCTGTCCTTCTTTCTCTCTCTCCTTTTTCCTCCTCTCAAACGAAATTTTGATTCGTGGGAGCATTCTAAGGACGGCAACGAATGATGAAGCAAAACGGTCTGTCACGTGTTACATGTGTTTGAGTCATTTTTGAAGCGTTATCAAAAATGTGAAGGACTCGAAAGAGACGAGTATTCAAAGTAGAGTCATCTGATTCTGAATGAAAAAATCAATCTCATTACTCGTCAATCAGCCCTCGTACATTTATCATATTAAATATATCCTTTTTTTTATATATTTCATATATCGCACGTATTTCTTCTATTTTTACCTCAGCGAAAATTCCGCGTTGCGAAGTTACAACGCGGCTACCTGATTGCGCACCCACTATTTCGACTTTGCGAGCGAACGACTCACGAATTTCAAACTCCCCCCCGTCTTCTGCCCTCGTCCATGCGTACGGACGTGTACGCACTTCCGGCTAAGACCGCGCCGTATACCGTAATATGATACGCTACTATATCATCGCTAACGAACGCTCGCATAAATCCGCCTCCTTGCCGTGCACGCGTCCGAAAGCACCGGTCGGTGGAAGAAAGACCGTTTCTCTCTCCTCGGTCACAGCGCGCGCGATTCGCCGGGCCCTTTACAGATGCAAATGTAATTCGACGGCTTACAAACGCGCCCGATTATTTACGGCGCGTCGCCTTAAACACCGCCGCGACTTCCTTCGCCCCGCCCCGCGTGTTAAATCGCTCGTAATAATAAAAATAAATTTTCCGCGGACGCGCCTCTCGGCGGAATCGGCCGCTCTCATAAATGCGTAACACGTGTTCCGCGCGCGATCGATCCTCGCGGCAACCAAACGCGTTCATCCCGCGCCTCCTGGAAAGCCGAGGAGGGTCCGATGTGCCCGTGCATTAATCACGTTATCTACTTATCCACCTCGCCCACCGTCTCTCTCTCTCTTTCACGGCTCAACGACGCCGGTAATTCACTTTGCACCCGCCACCTTGAAGAGGCATCGACGACCCTTTCGCAGCCGCTCGAGCACTTTCACGAGCGCAGCCATTATCCGGCCAGCCGTCTGCTTAACATAAGCCAGAACGCCGAATCGTGCGCGTCGTTAACCCTCCCGGGCCTCCCGGCAAATCTGCTGTTCGTCGCGGTGTATCTAACACGCGGCCGTCGGGGTAATCTCGCTCCTCGTTACGCTCTTACATCGCGCTAATCAGCGAACTTGAACGCGGAAAGGTAGTACGTGTCATTTTTTATGTTACGCTCTATCTCACGTGTCATTATCATATCGTATATTATATTATTATATATATGTTTTTATTATTTTTTCTTTTATTATTTGTTATCAGAGGAGACCGGGGCTAGTTGACTAATAAAGGGGTAGCTTGGGAAATTCGATAACCTCTGCTATTTTCTAACAGATTGCAAAATTTACCAAGCAGATTTCAAACATGTCGAAGGTGGTTTATGAAATCTTGACTTGCTTGATTCTGCAGCCTGTTAGAAAAGAACGGAAATAATCAGGTTTGCCAACCCTCCAGTTACCCCTTTAACCAACTAGCTTCGATCTCCCCTATGTTCACGCGCTGAAGTGTAATTTATGATGGGATACACAGTGAGAAACCCATTTAGTTGACTGAAACAAAATGCTTGTCTGGATAAGGAACAAACAAATGTTTACAAGACAGAAATACGAGCGAGTCGAGAAGATACATTCGGACAATTTTAAGTTCGTGGAAATTCGCGTTCTTTAATTGATCGAGCCATTTCATTGTCGTTCATCACGACTCTCACGGATTCTAACCGTGCGCGTCTCCAGCTTTAATCGCATCAATTACTCTCTCTCTCTCTCTTTTCTTTTCTCGGTGGAAGCCAATTATCGTTACGGTCTGCGGAAAAATCGCGTACGAGAGCGTGCGACTTCAAAGTAAGCGGCGCAAAACATCGCGCGCGGTTTCTGCGCGAGCGGTAAATTTACGAGTGGCCGTTTACGCGAGCGAGCTCTTCTGCGGGCGGTTAATGTTATTAGTCCGTTTTTCCCGCTGCAGGTGGTCGCAGGTATCTTTACGAGTGATAATGAGGGCCCGCGACGGGAGGAATTTCGCGGAACCGCCCGAGATCGCCGTAATTTCACCGAGAGCGAAGCCAACTTTTCGCGCGGCTTCTCGCGCCCTCGCGAACCGATTCGTGAGCCCGAATCGCGATGAATTTTTGCCGGCGACATCCGGCTGTAAAATAACTCGTCGTATTATCTCCGCTCGCTCCAATAGCGTCACGACTTTCACACCCGCCCGAGAAGACAAACGCGAACCACTCGAGCGACCGGTATCGATGGCTGTGGGAAGCGATGTCTTGTGTGCGCGAAATCTTGGGGGAAACAAAAACTGGCTTGGAAATTTGCTTTGCTCCGAACGAACTGCAGATACGAGATGTCACTTCTTGTTGAGCACACTGAGAGAAACTCCCACTAAAGTCATTTTCGGCCTTAACTATACTTCCCTGTTATGTATCTTTAATTAATCTATATTTAAATATCAACTTTTTTTCTCCATTCTAGCAAGTAATTATTTTGACAAATTTACTGTATTGGCAAGAAGTCCAGATCTCGGAATTGTGCTTCTCCCTTGAGTTCCCACAACTCAAAAGAGAGGCAGAGTCGAGCTAAAAATCCGGAATTTTTCGGGCACTTTATCGCTTCTCTCAGCCGTCGATACGCTTCTTTCGCCGTGTGCTTGCAAGGTCATACGCAACGCGGCGCTTAATTACGGCGGGCAATCACGAGTACATTTCGCGGAGTCCTACCTCTCGTCTCGGCAACTCGTTACAACTCGATATGAGTTTATCACGGGCCGACGATTACGTGTCGTCCCCCGGTACGCGCGCACAAGCGAACGTGTCGTCGCAGATGTCGTCCCTCAAAAATTAGATTGCGTGTCCGCCGACGGCGAAAACGACGGAGACCTTCCCTTTCGCGAAGGCGACGCCGACGAAACGGCTGTTGCAGGCCGTCGTCTCGTTTCGGCGCTTCCGAATCGGCTAATAAGATCAGCCAGGGGCGCGCGCGAAAACGACGACGATTAACGCGAGCATAATTGAGAACAACGCTCAAACGAAGTTGTCGTCCCGAGGCGGCGGGTTTGCGCGACTCGGGCTACCTCGAAACGTCCCTTTTCTCTCGTGTCGGCCCTTTCAGCACACAGGTGGGAAGAAGGGTTCGCTCTGCCCATAGACTCCCTTCTCTCTCTGTTTCCCCCTAATTATTTTGTTTCCGTAACCGTGGCGACAAATGGCGGGAGGGCCACCGGATGTATGCGCGCGGGGTCGTCGCCGAGGTGCGCTTTCGTGTCTTAATTCGGGAATTTCTGGCCTGCAAAGGGGTCTTTCTCGAAAACGATTTCGCCGGGGGAAGGAAAAACGACTCTGATTCCCGTCGACGCGCCCCTTCGCTTCTTCTTACATCTACATCCACATCGAGTTCATTAGTCCTCTTATAATTGAAGCTCGACGAAACTTGAGGAGGTCTCAGACGCGTGGCGGACCGGGCGAAATAATTCCGTCGACTTTCGCCGACCGTGTTAATTCTCTCTCCGTTGCCGTTTGTTTTGTAATAATTCAAATGTACCGCCCGGACGGCGCGGACCCGCAGCGAGTTCGCGCCGATAGAAAAGCTTGCGATCTTGTTTTACCGTTGTCTCGATAAAAATATCTTTCCTTTTATCGTTTTCTCGCGCACTTCTCTATTTACTTTTGTTTTTCTTTTTTGTTATGATTTATGTGTTATTAAATTTATGTGTGATCTATGGAAATACACAGAGGAAAATATTTTTTAGAATTTAATATAATTTTTTTTATTGAAACAAATTTGTCTTCTGGAATGGATCGACTTTTGGAGGTTTGATCTCACGTGGTGAATTGCACGCAGACGGGGAAACGGGTGGATAGGTGAGATGCGATCGGCGTGCATAAAACCGTGAGGAGACAGGCGTCCGTGAAACACAGGGCGAGGTTCCCCGTGGCGAAAAATCGCAGGAACTTTTGGCGACGGGCAGAGCGCATCAAAAGGCGCAAAGCGCCGCTCGTTTTGCGACGCGAAAAAACGAACTGACAGCGAGAGCGAGGAAAAGAGGAGACAGAGAGAGAGAGAGAGAGAGGAGGGGGATGGAGGATACGCCGTAAACAGGAGCGCAAATGGCGTTCTGATACGCGCTGATCCTGCTGCTCTTTTTAACGGGAGAGCATACGGTGCCGAGATTGCGTTATGGCCCGCGACAGGTCCATAAAACGTCGGCCCTTCCGTCAGGGCCGTATCGAAACGGATCCGGCTCTCTGTAATTTACTGTAAAGCCCGTCGCAAATAATTCGCTCCCGGCGATCATTTCTCGTTTGCCCCGCGGCCAAAATCGCTCGTCCATAAATCAATATCAAAAGGTATCGAAAAACGGGTTTCGTCGGCAAGAATCTCTGTGCGATCGCTCCCCGACGTTTCTTCGCGCGACATGTAAAAGAGGGAAAAAAACTTCGCGATCCTTTCTCCGTCCTTTATTTATCAGCTTTATTATATATCACATATTTATTAGCCGAATGAGACACGCGCCATATGTCATTTTCGTCACTTCGCGATGCCAGACGGCGGCTTTACCGCCCGACTGGCTACGTTCGTCACTGACGTATCGTGTAATTCCATCGCGAAGAAATTGCGCGAAGTATCAAGTCTGTGAAGTTAACACAAATTAGTACACCGAATTTTCATCATATTCCTTTACCATTCGTTTGTCCAACTATAAATCTTACAAACTAGACAACAAGAATGATGGATGAACTAGAATTATGGCTGGACGCGGGCAAATCGTGGACAATCAATTTCAGTGCATAGTTAAAAAAAAAACACTTCAATCAAAAAAATTTCAATAAGAATTTCTCCAATTTTTTTATTTGTGTATAACTTTTTTTATAGGGTGGACAAAATAAATATTTTGATGGGCAAATCTCTCTTCCGTGGACAAACGAATGCCGCGTGAATTTGATAAAAATTCGTATTTCGGGTTACTAATTTCATAGACACCGAGATCTCGCGGTGGTAATCCCCGTTTCGTGATTATCCCCGTCGCGTCGGTTCCTTCTCTTTTTTTTTTTCATTTCTTTCCTTCTTCTTCTTCTTCGCACGTCTCTCGCGTGTCTCGACATCTCTCCTCGATCCGTGCCTGAGACTCTGTCGCCGAATATGCGGCGAGGCGAGTTTTAACGAGCGGACCACCGCGAAGAACGGATCGCTCTCAGCGTGACCGCGATATTATTGCGGTCGCGTCAAAATGCGCGGTCGCGAGGCGGAGTAGTTGAGACGGACATTGAAACGCCGAGGAAGAGGAGGGGGAGAAAGATGAGAAGAACAATCCTCTTCGTCGAGTCGGGAGATGAAAAGAAGAGAAAAAAGCGAGACAACCAGGGGAGGGAGAAAGAAATAGAGAGAAAGAGAGAGAGAGAGAGAGAGTAATAGTAATAATCGAGAAGTCGCGTGATTTACTCGCGAGAACGCGCGAGTCGAGGAATGGGAATCTCCAGCTTGTCTTCGCAGTGGAACGAAAACCGCGCGCCACTCTGAACTTGAATATTAACGAGGGGATTTTACAAGCAATTTGGAATCGATACTCGCTCAGAGAGGAAGGGAAGCGACACGGCGGATAATCACGCGTGATTTTTGCAATTGTTAAACAATCGATGGGATAATTGATATAATAATTATCACGGGAGCAATAATTAATGCTGCGCCATTAGAGTCGCGCGTGAGAAGGGCAAGAGAGGGAGTGACCGTTAATTATCCGCGGTTGTTGATGTTTAGACGCCTAATTATTAACGCCACCTTGCCGGTACTGATTATATCCGAAATAATTGCAATTTATTATTTAATTGCGCGCTCTCTCGCGCAATCGATTATTGCTCGAGGATGGGGCGGAGGTTACACGGGGAAACGCCAAAGCTGCATTTCGCAGATTAATTGATGAGTCTCGGGAACGACTCTACTCGACAACGGCTGGCTGCAGTCTCTCTCTCTGTCTTCCCCCCCCCCTTTCTCTCTTTCTCCTTGTTGATTTCCACGTGAACCACGAGCGCGCTAATCTCGCGGAGGATGTAATACGCGAACAACCTAGCTGAGATTTGTTGAACGAGGGCGAAGGACCGACGTTCCCCTGCGGCGAATTTCAGTTTCCGCGCGCCTAACTTACAATCGAATGGAATGCACTTCTCAGGACAAAGACAGGTTATATGATAAAAAAATGTTATGTCAAAAACGATCCTCTGAAATTTTTGTGCTATTTTAACATAGGGAATATGTTAAATTCACCTTGTCAGCATATGTTAATTAATATTATATTTAACATTATATTTTTTTACTTTTTAACACATATTTACGTACTTTTTCATACGTCCCCCACGTTAAAGAAATAAAAAAATTTCAGCGGGCCGTTTTTAATACAAAATTTTTTATATATTATATATATACAATTCTTACATAAGTTGATGGAATAAAATCGCTCTTCGACGACGTTTTGAAAATTATCTGAGATGCTTATTTTCGAAAAACATTTCCTCAATGCCGTCCGTTGTTTCGCGTTATTTTGCACGGCGATTCCATGGCATCGCGGCAACTATTTGAGCGGCTCAAAGTATCCCACCGTGTTATTAAAACAATTTTAATCAAGGTAAACTTTCCGCTACCTCCTGTCGTCCTCGTCGTCGTCGTCGTCATCGTCGTTGTCGACACCGCGTCCCGTCCCTTTGTTCCTCGGAAGACAAAGGGCTCGGCTTCGACGGCTAAAATTATTTCGTCCCGCCCCCGGACTCGATTCTACCGCGAGCGAGCGAGGGAGAGAGAGAGAGAAATAGATATGTGTTGAGAAGTTCTAATATCGCACGACACCACATTCTATGAATAGAATTTGCAAAGTTCGCGGTATCGGGATCCTTTCAAAAATTTTCGTGGATTTTCCCGAATCGTTCACAGGCAGCCAAAAAAGAAAGAGAGAGATAGAAAGAAAGAGAGACACCTTCTCGGCAGTGCCGGAGTTCGTTCCGTCTTCTTCGATCGAACGGAGGAACTTTCATCCCTCTCGATCTTTTGTTCTCTTTATCACGGCGTTCCTTACACCGAGACTTCTTTCAGGACGACCTCCGACCTTAACCTGTCCTCTCGACATCACCTCAGCTCGGTACTTCTCGTGCTGGCCTCTTCACGGCGGCTTTAGACCCCTCATCGAATTATCTTTGGTAATTACTTAAGATACTCGAATTCAAAGCGGGCACACCCTCTTAATGGCCGGGAGAAAAAATCCGTTCGACGCGTCCTCGCTCGTCCTCGAGAGGTTACCACCCCCCCGAACGGTCCTTTTAGGACTTAAAAGGGCACGAGATTCAATCAGCCGCGCGCGTATTAAGTTTCACCGCCATTACCGGGGAGAGGCTTCCGCTTCGCGAGGATCGTTAACGTAATGCTAGGTGTATCGACGTGAAACAAATCGCTCGAATTATTCCGCGACCGATGAAAGG
Organism: Dinoponera quadriceps; assembly: GCF_001313825.1. NCBI lineage: Eukaryota > Metazoa > Arthropoda > Insecta > Hymenoptera > Formicidae > Dinoponera > Dinoponera quadriceps. The sequence continues at coordinate 1,698,859 of NW_014555947.1, forward strand.
ACGATTCACAATTGCGACTCACCGGACCCCTGACAGTCCCGTCTAGCCGCGTCTCAACAAGTCGAAGGGTTCAACGGTCTCGACAAAGCTACCAAAAATTTGTGAACTTGACGATATGAATAATTTATATTATTTTTATTTAGTTATCCACTCTTATTTATTAATGGAAATCATCCCTTTGATACACTGCATAACACGTAGTAAATTACAATGAAAACAAAAACGAAAAGAGTTAATTTTAAATCTTAAAATATGAGGTTCGCGATGAAAAATAAAATTGTCAGTGTGAGACGATTGGAGACGATCACGGATATTTTAGTGCCATGAATTGTTAATAATGTTATTAATATGAATGCGGGGGGGCTTACTAATTTAGTTAGTAATTGGGCAAGGGTTTAGTGGGATTTTAAAAATGTATAACGAATACTATTGGGATTCAAGGATCGGTTTATGGAAGGCTATCGCCGCGTTTCATTCGGCCTAAAAAGTTCGGTGCGCCTCGTATGCACTATGGACATCTTTATCCTCCCACATTTATATTGATAACATTATTAATATTTAATGGCACTAAAGCATCCGTGTTCGGCTCCAAAGTGAATTTTCTTACCGTCCTCAACGGTCAACGAGTCGTTCGATAATATCACCGGCAACTAATTTAAATCGGCGAGCGGGGCCGCCGTGTAAATTGCACCATGATCCTCTCGTGACTATCGATTAGGGCTTAGGAAGAGAGAAAGAGAGAGAAAGAGAGGGAGATGGGGAGAGCATGTTACGACGTTTGCTGTATCCGGTTGTGATTTCGCCGAGTAGGTGATGTTTGAAGTTAATGTGCCGTAACAGATTCCGGTACGACGTGCTCATGGATGGACATTCACGAATTACCCTTTACGATTATTGGATCCAGCCGGGAGGACGATGCTCGCACGGGCACTGAGAGGCAGAGAGGAAGAGAGGGAGAGGACGGGTGGGAGGATTAAAGACGGTCCTGGCAATTTACGCGAGATGTAATTTGCGAATTCAATTCGCGCCTCTGTGGAGCGTCGCGCTGCAACGGGACGACGCTGATTTAATCGTCAATAAACGTCGACGGATTGAACGACGAACGAGTCGCCGCATTCCGTCTCGTCCGCATGCTCGTGTCAACGTTATCGCCGCGCAATCCGGCAGGAAAGTTACAGTCATTTTCGTAGGTGCGAATTAGCAGGTGGACAGATGGACGGACGGACGTAGGACGCGAACAAAATCCCGTGCGATATGATGCAATCCGTGAGTAGAATTAATGAAAAGTATAAGTGGCCGGTACAATAGAAAATGTCAGTATTTCGTATCGATACGTGTCTTAAGTAAAAATATCGATTCACCAAAATATCAGATAGGATATAGCGATATCAGTGATATCGATATTGTTGATATTACTATTATTAACTGCATTCCGATTAAATATTTATATATATATATATATATATA
>NW_014555947.1:1700448-1734164 GCF_001313825.1 Dinoponera quadriceps
TATATATATATATATATATATATATATATATTTATTTATTTATTTTTATTTTTATTTACATCTTATATTTATTTTATATAAAAGTTACGATTACCAAACTTTCACAGGAAGAGAGTTTAAAAATAGCAACAGTTTTAAATGTTCGTCTGTTATACGGCTGCTATTTTTGATGATGATATTTTCAACCCGCGAAAATAGTTGTTCACTTGTATAAGAGATTGCAATTACTTATTAATTAATATTTTAATATTTTAATACTATGCCTTTTAATTCGGAATACATTTATTAGCCAATATTTCAGCCTGCCACCCATTTTCGTCTTGTACGCAGAATTCATTAGGACTTCGATGTATTTTTCCCAAAATTTAACCAATCGGGATAAAGAAAACTAATCTCAAGCTTGGTGAGCTTTGCTCTGATTGGTCAAATTTCAATCCAATCTCAATCCTAATCCGTAGACCGATACGAGCTTAACGTATCGGAAGTTCGATATTCCTGTTCAAACACCGATATATGTTAATATCGAAAGATAAAGTATCGATACAAAATATTGATAGTGCGGCCCAATATTTGAAATATCGATAGTATATCGCCTATGAAAAGGTAGAAAAATGAGTTTCGTCAGAAGAAAACTGGAGTAATCGATCTCCAACGTTTCTTCGTGCGACACGTAGAAGACGAGGATAATCTCGTGAGATTAACACATTGCCAATTGATCGGGCAGGTGTATCTTTTTGTCGATGATTCGTCGATCGGTCTACCTTTTGTGACGATACCGGAGAAAAATTCTTATGTTCAATAAACTCCTATGCTGCAAGAATTGTAAAAATTCCGATCAAAATACGTCCGCGTTCTCGTGCGATTTTTCCAAGCTACTCCCGCGCTCCGTCCGGAGATACTCCGGCCGATCGTAACATCGCCGCGAGATCTCGCGAAAACGGGGGAGTCGGATTATCAGATTATTGAGCTGCTTAAGCATCCGATACGCCGCTAATTCAATTTCCGCCTTATCCGCGAGACTGCTGCTGCGACGCAACGCGCGACTGCACAAACAGCGGGTGCATCTCTCACGACGACGACAACTATCTAAAGGAGAGACGCGGCAGTCACGCTTTGCTTATTCGTCCCACGCGGCGCAATATCCAACACGGTTATGCGATATTGCGATCAATGCCGTTGGCTTATCTGGAATACGATCCGAATGCCGGGGAAGACGTGTGAGAATCTCGCCGCGACGCGCCGCGAGATCGATTACGGCGGATGTGCGCGCCGTCTCGACGACGGGGAAACCGCTTTATCACTCGCGAGACAGCCTCGCGAAATACACGCACGCACGTGGGTGCACACAGCGAGCGCGCCTGCGCGCACACACATGCGTGGGGATCGCGACCAGGGCGCGAGTATTTAATTTTTTCCCTCTTTTCCGGCGGAATTAATTCGCGTCGGGCAAATACAATTCTCCTCCCCCTCCGTTATTACGAGTCCCGGGAAACACCGAGTTGGGATTTGAATAAAAAGCGCAATCTTCCGTGTCGCGCGATTATTTCGCTTTCGTTCGCAATTTTATGGGCGCACCGCGCGCCGAGGGCGATCCATTTAACGACGCGCGCCGATTAAACAAGATTCATCCGGTCACTCCGCCGCGGCGGATCGGCGATTTTACGATTTCCCCGCTGCCATTGCCGGGGAAATGATCATCGGGCTCGTGATCGTCTCGATGGAAATGATCGGCTCGTCTCGTCTCGTGACTTAAATATCCGCCCGAGAATGTAATTAATGTCGCAAAGCCCCGAAAGCGCACGGATTAAACGACTAATAAATCGGCTAATAATTTGGCCAAGAGAGAGAGAGAGAGAGAGAGAGATAAAATCGCGCTCACGGGCGCGTTTGAGATTCTTTGCCGGGTTCCCGTGGCGGGAGGCAAATCTCACCGGTGGTGCCGCTCTAGGTAAATATTCGGTGATTGAGGAATGCACACCCATTTCTTATTCGTTCAACTCCCGATCTCTCTCGCCCTCGTTCACCGTCGTCGTCGTTCCGTCGAACTGGGGGGAGGGGGATTCGAGGGTATTTCTTATTTCGAATACCGAGCGTGCCATCGCGGATCTCCTCGTTCATCGGCGATCTCTCGCATTTCGCAGCCTCGTAGAATTCCTCAAAGCCGTCTACACAGATTACGGGAGGTGTAGTCGAATTATCATCCTCCACCCACGTCCGGGAGGGAATCCTGTTCGCGCGTTCGTGGCGATCCATTTCGCGTTTGTTCTCTCTCTCTCTCTCTCTCTCTTTCTTTCTTGACCGGGTGTATCGCGTTCTATTCAGATGCAAGGTGTGATCGACATTTTACGAATAGAAAGGATATTTAACATATCCTTCTCTATAATTACTAGATCAATTATTCCAGATATAGATTTAAGTTCGGTTCACATGTACATCGCGTCATAAATAAATCTCATCCCACTTGAATATCGGCGGACTTCTTCAGAAAGCGTCAACAAATTTCCCGACAACGGGGGAAAGATCGGGGTCACCCTCATCGGGCTGAGCAATCGATGCGATATCGTGTATCGATCGTTCCTTTCTCTCTATCTCTCCCTTTCTTTACACTTGTGATCATTCGCAACGCCGATAGCACCTGTACGGCTTTGTTCCTCGACGACAGCCGGGCCCTTCGTTTCTATTAGCCACCCTTCGAGTTCTCTCGTCACCCTTTCTCTCCCACGTCCTCATCCACGAAGAAGCCTGAACACCCAACCCTCTCTCCCCGCCTCTTCTGCCGTCCCCGAAGCGACCTGGCACCCCTTCATCCAGCCTCCCTATTGTTCTTCGTCCTCCGTTGTGGCGGATTTCCACCTTAAAGGTGCACCCCTCGAATTTCAGCTGGCCGGTCGCTCGCATACGCCTCGAAAACGAACCCGATTCGCCCCCGAATCCCTTGTTTACCCGTGACGCGCATCGACCGCCAGAATAATCGGACACAGCGCGATATCTTCGGTCAAGGGTGTGGGCAACAGAGAGAGAGAGAGAGATGTCCTCGATAAAACGTCGCCTTCGGCGTCACGCTCGACGCTAACTCCTCGTCCTCGTTCGGAAGGCTCGCACGAAGGGAATGCGGGAATTATGTCGGGGTTTCGTGCGTGGCAACTTCTCGTCGTCCTCGACGTGTAGTGGTTGTCGTCGTCGTCGGGGATTTTATTTCGATGTGCGTGCGACGCGCGGAATCGCGCCTTGATTAATCCCGGCACATTTTAATAACAACGGCGCGGTTACACGTGAGATACGACGAGATAAGGTTGATACATCTGATATGTAAACGAGACGAATGAGAAAGTGAATGACGAGGAGTATTTTATAGTCTAGAAAGGTTGGAAAAATATATACTACATTTTACTAGTATCTTTTTATTATTGCCCGTTATCTATTAATACATTTATATTAATGTAACTCAAAATATTAATGTTACCGACACTTAGCAATTTATTGTTTGCTGTTTCAATATGTTTACTAAGCGGTTTAGCGTATTAAAAATGTGAAAAAAAAAACCGAGAAAAACCGCGCATTTAGTAAATATGTTGCAGAAGAGTAACCCGCTGATGTCGTTCGGCAGAAATGTTTACAACAGTTGCGAATCTGCCGACAACACAGCGCAAAGCGTTTATTAAACTGCTTTTTCCGCTTAACGCAGCCAGTAAAATTGTTGACGGCGCGTCGCAAGCCGAAAGCCGGCCGACGATCGCGATTTCTTTCGTTTCCCTCTTCGAAGGGATGTCTCATCCATCGCTCGTTCCTCTTCATCCTTTCGACAATATGAATCCGATCGAAGAGAGATCCAAGGGTGTGAGAGACGCCGCCTCGACGCGACATCGACGGGGAACGTAAATTAAAACGTCTCCTTTCGGCGGAGGCGTATCGAGTACGAGGGGGAGGCTCTCCCTCCTCCTTCGCAGTGTCCTAATCTTCCTTTCGTTCGTGATCCTCCCCGCCACCCTTTCTTTCGCCCTCGTCTTTCGGGGTAGTCAATTCTCTTGGGCGCGCTTTGGAAGCACTCCCGCGACTTCTTTGTGGAAGAACGCAAGAAGGGCATCGAATGGGGCGCAATGGAAGAGCTAGTATCCGGGAAGTAGCGCGATATTGAGCATGACCACGAGGTTCTAGTCACGTAAGAACGGCAGCTGCTCCGCGAAAATCCGACCCGGTGATTTCGTGGAGCTTCGTCGTCGCGTTGAACTTCTCGCGAAGAAGTCCCGCGCGATGAAGGTCGCGAAAGACATTATTATCCGGAGGGAAAAGAGCTTTCCGCAATGTTAATCAATTAATCCATCCCTCACGCGACCCAAATTAGACCCGAGATTCGTTATCGCCGACCGGCAACAATGCGAACGGCGGCGGAAGGCACGATCAACGTTAAAACGACGATGCGAGAGAAAGAGAGAGAACGACGGGACAGGTTCGTAAATATCCGAAATGAAATCTGGAGTAAATAAAGATAACAACACGTCGATAGAGCTTACGCCGCCGCCGCCGCGGAAGAGAGAGAAAGAACCGTCGTAAGACTTTCGCCTATAAATTCCGTTACCATTGCTCCTACCGCGCGTCATCCGCAGGCCGCGGCAATAAAACTCGATATAACCATAGACGTATAACTAGACCGCGCGGTCTCAACATCTCCCCTTGTTTGAACACGTCGGAAAGTGGAAAAAGATAGTTGCTGGTACGGCTACCGTCTTTCTCTGAAGACGTGTATTGGAATAAAGCATCCTTTTATAGCGGGGCTTAAGTCTCCACTCCATATATTATCAGACGGGGACGGAACTATCTCCTTCTAATATTCGACGACTCTTCGGCTGAATACGCAGTCTAGTTATTACATGTCTATGGATGTAACGCACCGCAGCGCGGCGATGAGCACAGTCAATACATCGCCTACAGGTTGTCGCAGAAGTCGCGGGCTGGGAAACGACAAAGTTCACGTTACGATGGTGAATTACGATCCGACGTAATCCGAGGCGTGGAACGCACGGCGCCGCTGACCTGCGTGCGTGCGTGCGTGAAAAATGACGCGCGGAGGATAATACCCCGCCGTGACGACGCGATGGCTCGTAAATTCAATTAAAAGCTTTCTATAGACCGGTTTACGACGCGCCCAGAGATGACGACAGCTATTTTTAATTGCTCTCTCTCTCTTTCACTCGCTAATATGTTGTATTAAAAATCGAAGATCACGCTTCCAGTCGATGAGTCTTTATGTCGTTAAGCGCGCCTCAATGTTTTGTGCGTGATATACGAAAAAGTCTCGGCGCATGTAATTGCAACGATCGCACGTTAGAATTGAATCTAGTTTTGCTATCTTTTAACTCCTAGTATGTCATAGAATTGAAAGCTTAACATAATGCCAAAATTTCGGAGAGTAACGACGATTTAAAAGAAAGAAGAGGTCGGGGGATCCGACAACTACGATTGTCTATGGACAATCGATGTTTCTCTTGGCGATGTTCCTACGCGACAATAACACACTCGGGTAAAAAGAGCGATAGACTCTCCGAGAAACCGGCGTGTATCCCCCTTCGGTCAATATTATTCCTGACTGGCGCGCCCGTATCGGCAGTCGTGATTTCGCCGTCGTTGCCTAAACGGGAGAGGCCGAGGCGTCACGTATTTTTCTATCGACGCCGGGCGTCGCAGCGGCGCCGATGATTTACATGGCAATAAACTAACGCCTTGCCGCCCCCCGGAAAATGCTCATGATTTATCCGCGCACTTTCGCGAAGTACTGGACTTCTGCCAGGCCGGAAGGTCCATCTCGCCGGAAATCACGATCATAATTCAGTGGCCACCGAGAACGCGCGAGAGAGACGGAGATGAGGCGCGCGTCGTGAACATTTTTGGGGATCCGGGATTTGCATGAGGGACGCGAATTTTCGCGAAATCGATCCGAGCCTCTGGCGAGACGACAGAGTTCGCTCCTCGGTCTATACCTCTCCTTCCTTCCGCGCGAACGCAAAATCGTCGCCTCCGAGCGACTCGAGATTGATATTGATTCGATTTCCCGCGCCGAAGGAAGTTTCTTAATTTAATCGCTGTATTTTTTAAAAGTTTGCTTTTCAAGCGACCGCTCCGCTCGCGTCCAAAGTGCCGACATTGCTGTGTTAACCCGTCGTTCTTTCCGTCGGCATTTTTATGAAGATTATATGATCAATTAGCAATTATGTTTGACGCACCAAGGGAAAATACTTTCTCGTAAATAAACAAATAAATCTTATCCATTTCCTATGCAGTATTATCACAACGAATGAAAATGCATTAATAACTAACAGACAGTAACTAACTGGATGAGCGTTCAGGAAAGCTGCATACGTTTCTACCAGGACGAGACCGTGTGAATCGTGATTCATGATAGCCAATTAAACCAATCTTATCGCACACAGTGATGCCTCTCTATTTATATCAAGGACTATACACTCTGAACCGTCGATCTCAACCGATTAAATTCCATTTGCGCTCGACTTCATCTCCGACCGCGAGAGCGATGCGTACGGCAGGCGAATTATGTTTCTATTCGTTTCCGGCAATTAAAGTCGTGGTTAATCGTTGAAATTAACAATCGTTGAAATTAACAGCGAACGACCCTCCGTCTCTCTCGCTCCCTGCCGTAGCCGAATGAAAGGAGGTCGCAGGACGCTGCTGATTACACTTCGGCGACAGGGCAATACCTTAACCCCCCGTCGGAGTTTAAATTCCCTCCCACCTTCGCTCGGTGGGCTGGTGAGGGGCCGAAACGGGCGCGTTTGCAATTTAACGGAATCTCTGCATATAGAGTGGGTTCATCGTGGCGTGCAGGGTCCGCGCTTTAAATGACGTCCCGGAAGTCCCCGCGCTAATTCTACGGGTCCTCGGACCGTGTATACGGCCGGTGTTCCTCCTCCCCCCCTCCCTGTCGACCCACCACGGCTGCCCTTCGCAGGGTTGCTTTATGCCGCGACCGCTCGTTATAATTGCGGACCGCGACGCGAGGGAGGTCGAAAGTAAAAGCGGGAGAGAGAGAGAGAGGGGGAGGGGGGAGTGAAGTAAGAGCGTTTTGCTAAACGGCCGAGGAACGTTCGCAACGACGGGGACAATGTGAGGGGGTGAATTCGCGATATAATACCGCCATTTGCAAATCGTTGATATTTATTTATCTGTATCTCGTAATATCTGGATAAATAATTCGTTGTATAACGAGGATATATTCCCGTCAAACGAACGAACGAGCGAGCGGCGAGTAATGTTCGCGCAACGACACCGACACGCGATATCGGCTGTCGTTATGCTACACGCAGTATCGTTAATTCATTGGTATTTATTTCGGCAGTAATACCGCTAAATAAATAATTCGCCGTAACTGGAGCGTCCGGCCGATAACGTTTCCGCCGATAGAAGATACGCGCGATATCGATCGCGTTTATTTCAGCGTATTTGTTTCATATCAGCGCGCGCGCGTCCGCGAGCGAGCGTGTAGATCAATTTACAGAGCCGGTCGGATCACTTTGTGCATGTGCACACGCGGCTGAGCGATCTAATAAAACAGATAGGCGGTTTCGAAAAACTTCGCCTCCACTTCGCGACGAATTGGAACACAGTTGTGCAAGAAGAGTCCAACAAACGCATAAAATTAGAATTTCTGAAATTTCCCTACCAATGTTACCAAATTGATATTTAATAACGCATAGTTATGAAAGATATATATTACATATTCCGAATCCACTTTTCATAATGATGTAATAATTTAAAGTATGAGATTTAGCGAGTGAACATTAGCGAAATACAGCACAACATGATATATTTCACTAATATTCCGAACTAACGATTTATATTGTTGTTAAATCCTGTATCATGTGTTAATAATCGTATTGTGTATTATTAAATGTTAGAACAACTCTAATATGTCGTTACTTTTTATTCGTTGCGTCTTTTTTATCCCTTTTTTTAAGGATTAAGTTTGTCAATAAATATCCTTAAAGATAAGAAAATGGACCATACTTCTTGAAGGATCGTAAAGAACCTCCGTGCTATTTGTACTTTTTAAATCGTATATCAAATCTTTATCTTCATTTTTCTCGATACGTACTCCATGTGGATTGGAATCTTCTTACATAACTATAATCAATTATAGACGTATTCCCGCGACCTCTAATTTGCATCTTGCTTGTGACGAGACCGCTCCGAAGACGGCGCGGAAGTTGACACGGTGAGTAAGAACGCGGCAGAAGAAAAGCTCGATTATTTAATCGATCGCGAACGATCGTCGTGCTCGTCCGCGACAAGTGGATTTTACGAGCCGTTCGATTCGTTGGAGCGGCGTTTGTTCAGCACGACAGGACGTTAATGTTTATTAAAGCACCGCCGCCGCCATCGACCCCTCCTTCTTCTCCTCCTCTCGAATGATTTATCATCGCGGAGATTTTTCGCGAACGACGCGCGCCTCGAAAGTCACTGAATATCAATTATAATCCACACGAGGCGGCTGTAAATCCTCGTCGAGGGACGTTGGGAATAGATTAATAATCGCTCGCCGCGCGGCGACATTTATCTCTTAATGCGCGAGTCTCGGCTTTTAAATCTCGAATATTTTTCCAATAATTTATTTGAAAAGAGAAAAGAGAGAAAATCAGAATCCGCGCGGCAAAAAACGTTTTCCGTTTACCTGACAATAAGCAAACAGAAAGAAACAGGATTTCTGGTTATAAGAGCCGAATTTGCATAGGGAAATTCAGAAGTTCCGTTACGGCCAAAACGCGTTTGGTTCGTTCATTGTCAGGTAAATTCGACCAAACTTCTTTCCACGCGAATATTAAATTTGCGAACGCCCGTCTAGTAGCGCGCAAATCTCGACTTTTGAATGTCGGAAATTTATCCGGCAAACCTTCTCTTAAAAATGCCAAAAAAAAAAAAGAGAAAAATAGAATCCGTATGTCAAATTTGTGCGAAATTCAAGCGCGATCGTTCTCGAGAACGCCATTTCTGACGGGCGCAATTTTCCCGAGCCCCGGAGCGTGTGCTCCCGAGCGCGAGCTCCAAACGTGAATTTAAAAAGCGAGAGCCGAACCCTTCCTCTTCGAGGACGAGCCGTTCGTGGCAAACAATGGCTGCAACCGTAGTCAACGGCGGTAGCCGAAGGGCTCGAGAAGGGTGAATTGCGGCTACGTGCCTCCGCATACGAATCCTTGCCGGCGTGTGCGAAGCGAAATCAGACGCCCGCCACCCCCTTCGCCTTGAATCTAATAGATCGCGCCCAATACTTATGGTCAAATCGCGACCAACAACCCCCAGGGACCGAGGGGGGTTGCGCTCATTACCATTCCGTCCCGACGCCGGCCGCAATAACCGTCGCTGATAATCAGAAATGCCTTACGAAGGATGTAAATCAATTCGGGGGTGGCGCGGCGCGACGCGGCGGACCCGAAGCGGTTGATTGTGCGCGTTTGTTCGAGCGAGTCGCGATGGATTCCGCTCGATGTCGATTTCGCTGCTTTCGGAACTCTTGAGACTTGTTTCCAATTTGGACGATCGCGCTTTTACCCGAAGCTCGTTCTCTCTCATTCTTCGGAATTACTAACGGCGGAGGAGCGTATTCTCAACATTTTTCGCAAGACAATATATATATACGCGGAAATTCGAATTTAGCCTCTTCAGGATTGAATTTAAAATCGGGAGAAATCGATTCAATTTTAGAATGGTATACACAGTAAAGAATTTCGCGTTAAATTTAAACGCATTTCGTAAAGACGTCTTTTAGACATACGCGTAGTTTGAGTTGGTAATTGTTGCCAAATCTTTTTTCAATGTACTTGTTTCATTCTAAGCACAAGAAGTGCAATCTAGTTCAGTTAAAAAGAGCGGATCTAATGTTTTCGTCCAACGCGCGTGTCCCGATTTAAATAGTCTCGGGCTAAGGACCATTGGATATCCTCCGACCGATATTATCATGCGGTAACTCTGGAAGATAAGGGACTCGATGAGGGACTTGGTAAGGGACTGGTGGGGTAAGTCCCTTACCGCCTCCGTGCTGGAGTCTTGCCTTCGAGACATCCCGGCTAATCATACCACGGGTAATCCTTTCCCCGATAAAAATTATCTCCACACGTGTAAATGAACTTTAAGCCGAGCCGTCTCACGGCCCTTCCAAGGTTGCCAGCCGGCGGCTCGATATCTCAGCCGACGAACCGCAAGCAGACAAGAATCGACCGGACCGACAAGGTTTCTCGCTTTCGGGAATCCGACTCTCCGACGTCGCCTCGCGCCAGTAATCTCCCAAGTATACGCGGAGAGTGTGATCTCTCCTTGAAGTTTAAGCCCCTGTTAAGGCAGCTTAAAACTCAGGTAACGGGAATTACGGGATATGTACCGCCGAAAGTTACGGACGGGCGGACTTTGGAATTGCGTCGCTCATCGGACAGTTAATTGGAAATCGGTGTAATGGCGGCTGCAATCGATACCCGGTCGCAGGCACCATGATTGCGCCTTACGACGTCTATTCTTTTCGCATTACGGGCAAAATCGCCACGTTCGATTATATTCGCGTGACGCAGTTCCTCGGACACTCACCTGCAATCAGAGGTAGACGTGACTTCTTAATCGTGAGAATTACTTGGGGATTAGGAGAGAAGTGCGTATCTAGAAATAAAATAGAAAGGAAAGGGATAAAATAGAAACAGGAAACTAATTTAACACCTTATCAGAGCAGGATATAGATTGGGAAAGGATGCAGTCTCATTTTCTACATTGAGAGAAATCCCATTAAAATTATAGTCATTTTCGGTTTCAATTGTATCTTCTTCTGATTTTAACCTAGCAAATAGTAACAATGTGCGCGCGTGAAAAATATAGTTAAAATAAAAAAAGAAGTACATTTGGAGCCGAAAATAGCTATAATTTTCTATCAGTGCGTCTAGAGGCATGAGACTGCATTAATAGGGTCATCTATATTTAGGCGGATATTCGCGCACGAATAACTCGGCGTATCCCCGATGTTCCGAGCTTCACTCAACGTTTCCTTCCCCGTTGTTGTTGCAGGAGAGCCTCGAGGAGCGGGTGCAGGAGTTGGAGCAAGCGTTGCTGGCGGAGCGTCTCGCAGCTCAACGGGATCGCGCGACGATCACGAAGCTGCAGCGGCAAATTAACAAGGTGAGTTTACGGCGATACTTCCAGCGGGCCGAGATAAACTCGTCCCGGGAAAGCGAGAAGTCCCGATGAGAATCGCAAGGAGGACTTGGTGGATTTTTATTACCACACCGGGATGCGAGGAAGCATCGAACGCTGCTCCGCATGCCTGAAATTTCGCCCTGTCTCCCTCACTATCGTCGTCCTCATCGTCGTCTTTCCGTATCGGAGAAGAAGCTAAAGCCGGTGAAATACGTTCTTCCATCGGGAGCCGGAGAGCGAATCGCGGCGGCCGCCAACTCGATCGACCGGCGGACGGTAGTTCCATCCGGTCGGTGAAGCACCTGAAAACTATGGTCTCCGTCTCGCGCGTACTCGTCGATCCGTTAACTCGCTTCTCTTCGAACCGGGAGAACAAGAGAGAGCTCGTTATTGCGAGAGGATGGCCCAAGTGCCGCGCTGGTCGATCCGGAGCAGACCTTGCACGCGCGGCTGGCTGGTAGCATTCGGCGCCGTTCGCCCTATCAGATAACGGCGACCCTCGTAAAGCAGACTCCGCGGCCTGCAGAAACCCTGGTCTTCGAGATAGACAGTGGGAAGGAGACAGAGAAAGCGAGAGATAGATGGGTGGTGGAGCGAGAGAGCGTCTCCCGTAATCACGTTTCGCCTCCTCTCGCGCGCGCTTTATTCGCGTTATGTCACTCGCAGCGGAGCGCTATCCTAACCCCGGCGCCGGTGGCCGCCGTCTACTGATTTATCCCGCGACACCAGGTCGGATCGCTCGATACCGGCCGGGCGATACACGGAGGATGCTTGTCGGCGAATCGCGAATGTGACGAGAATGCGAAACGGTTGCTCGCGACTCGATCAAAATTCCATCGTCTTCCGGTCGCGATATCCGTTTAGGCGGAGTGAAGAATTATGTGTGTATATACTGAGAAAAAATGTTTGATATTTGTGACTATAATCGCACAAATGGAAAAAATTGTTGTCAGAATAGGCATTTTTTTTTTAGTGTTATTCTATATATAGTTATAATATTTTAGATACATAATGCTACTATCATTTTTGAGGTTAAAACCAGAAGGGGATATAGTCGAGGTCGAAAATGTGATTGATTGCGTATTTATAATTTTGATAGGATTTTTCTCACTCTAAATTTTTTCGAGAAAAATTCCGCTTGAAAAGCGGAGTCACAGCCGAGTCAAATGATTCGTACAGAGTAAACCCGACTCAAAACCTTGGCCCTGTGTTAAATCTTTAAGATTCGGCTACCCCTGGGGCGGCCATATTGTTTTATGACGGCAGGAGCGAGAAGTGACATACAGAAAGTTTCCGTTACAATCAGAAACGGAAGGAGGAGCGTCTGGAAACGCCGTCTCGCTGCCGTAAGACGGACGCTTTCGATAGGATCAGAATGATACAGAGATGGTGGTGCGTTCCTGTGAGATGCGCTCTTTTCGTCCCTCTCTCAAGCCTATAAAGTATTTCACGGCGACAGAAACAACCCTCGTCCCCGCTCGCCGGTCGCCGCCTTTGTAATCTCGCGTGATTCATGCTCTTTTCGCGAGTCTTCTCGAATTATTTATCGCGCATCACACGCACCGTTGCTAAGTCGGAGTCGAAGCAGAGATCAAAGCCGAACGACTCACCCCCGTCAATTCTCCTCAAATTATCCCCGCCGCCCTTTCAGGGTCACGGACGACCGCGAGGCCGCGTCTGTAACGCCGCACGCGCACAGTTTTCCGCAATCCTTCGCCGTCCTTTGTGTCGCACACCGAGAGAAATCCTATCAAAATTGTAATTACCTTTGGCCTCAACTATCCGCAGAGAAGATTTCTTGGGATTTAATTGGGATCCAGTCCGATTTCCTAAAAGAATACGGGATTCTAATTGGGAAATCTATGCGAAATTATTACTACGCGAAACATGATCTTATCAACCCCAACGTTTTCCCCGAGATTTTTTCTAGTTTCCATTTCACGTTACGACCGAACAAAATATACCAAATACTTTAAATATTTATATTTTAAAAGTGCACACATACACACACACACACACACACACACATGTTACGTGGCGCGTTCTCTATTCAGCACAGTAACATTAAAATATAACCCTGTTTATTAATCTTCTAATTTGATATTCGGTCAGACTGTTATTCGGCATTAATTACTAACGCTTATTAGAAAAATTGTGATCTAATACTTTCACTTATGCGATTATAGTTACAGGTACCGACACATTTTTCCCCAGTGCCTACATGCGCGAGAAATGTACGTACCGGAGACCGCGTGTAACTGAATAATAAATACACGCGGCGTTATGTGCGTTCGATGAGACGGGCGATGTGCACGAGAGGGGGGAGGGGAGAATCGCAATTTCGGCGGGCGCAGTTTTTAATTATAATTCCTCCCGTACGGTTATCGCGCTAAGCGGAGGACGCCCGTTACAAATTGCATTTAAATTACAGCACCGACGAATTTATCAAGGGAAGGGGAGGTGGACGCGCCGGAATCAGCGAGAACCGATGTCGCGCTCGCGTAAAGAAATTTGTTGCGTCACGCCCCGCGCCAGACGCGACATCCCCTCGTAACGTGCGAGCAACGATACGATAATCGATCGTCGATTGATCGTCGGACACTTTCTTCGCTGCACTGCGCGAAACATGCCGGCTACGGTGATACTTTTGGGATCGTGGGAACTGCTGTAAGATGCCGGAGGGCAGATAAAATTAATTACGTTGCCTGAAGAAGGACGGGCTTTCTTTCTCTGTCTCTTTCCCTCTCTTTCCCTTCACTTTTTTTTATTTGCTTCCCGGAACACGAGAGCTAATTATTCAACGAGTAAATGTATATATATATATATATATATATAAAGTAATCCGGAGCAGGACACCACGTCGGCATTTCCACAAATCCACTTAATACTTTTCCAGTCACGAACGTTGTCGCGCGACGTGGTGTGTAAAGCCGCGATAAATTTCAGCCGTCGCTGCCGCTGGATTAGATCTACCTAATTTCTCCGCCGAAATTAAGCGCGGCGATCCGGGAATTAGGGAAATCAGCCCGCCGATCTCGCAGGATCGAATGCATCGCGAGACACATGGAGAGCGCGACCGCTCGAGCCGCCTCTTTTTTATCGGCCATCCTCCTTTGTTGACTTCATTTACCCCGGCGTTTGTCCGCTAGTGTAATTTAGATGGGGCTTCGGATAGCTGCCGATCTCATTAATCCCGCGGATCGTTACGCCGCGTCGCGCCAGTTAGGGACTCGGTATTTGCCGGGGATGTAATTATTTCACGTCGTTATTACTAAGAGCTCGGTAAAGACTCATTACCGTTCGTGTACCGCGTCTCGATTACAATGTAGTCTCCGACGAGCGCGCAGGTCGACAGCCGGAAAGAATTTCTCGCCCGTAGCGGTTTAATCGCGCATTCTTGCCGGTACGAGATCGAATGAATTCAAATAAAAATTATATTTAATAAAATTATATTTATTCTCGGCGCCAAAACAACATGCACGTAAAGTCGTTATCACTGACACTACAATAACATTGACTAGAAACATAGTTCTCGTTTTTATGGTTAAAATAGAAAAAGGGTATGTTGTCCCCGACTATATTTTTCTCTCGGTGTAATAGTTACCGCCTCGGTACATCCGTCGCGTCTAAGAAAAGAATAAAAGAGAAATTCGACGAACACACACGCACGCATATACACTCACGCAGCACGCTTAGGCAGTCGGTAACAATGCGATTTATTAAAAGACGCTTTATTCAATATTCGTCCGTCGGCTTATTGGATCACCTGCCATTTTGCCGCGAACGAGATATTGTATTTACAAAATTCCCGGGAGGAAAATCTAATACGGCCGGAAAATGTGTCCGCGAGAGAAAGAGAGAAAGAGACGCGGGGAGACGTCGGGGGGATAAGGAGTTCGACGGCACTGTCACCCCCTCGAGTAAATTACATTCCCGGCAAGCCGTATCGGATTATCCTCACGCCGAGGCGAGGATTCGTCTAGACCGTAGGAACTTCGCCATATCGCTGTTCTCGCGCGAGGATAGGAAAGTTTAAAATCTCTCCGCACCACCCTCTCCTTCCACGGTCTCTTCCACCTCTTCTCAGCCGCCAACGGAAGAGTTCCGGACGCGTCTTCCTGCGGATACCATGAGTGAGTTATTCCGTGTCGTCGCAATCTCGCTCCATTCTTGGGAAGCCGATAGAATTTCAGCACGTGTCGCGCGACACGCGGCCAGCCGGCCGACCGGCCGTTTCTCTTATACACGTGGAGAGAACTTCGGCGGATACACGATATCGACCGGGAGCGAACGGCAGCGCGGAGTAATCGAACGTCGTCGTCGTCGTTCGCGAGAGAGTCCGCGAGCGGACCGACTCCAAATTTTCACCCTATGTCAAACCTTTAGTTCTACGATATAATAAGAGCTAAGATAGCGAAATATAGGTCCGATTCTATATTTATTTGTACTTTGGGGCGATGTCTGCAATTGTCATTCTTCTCGCTGTTTTAGCATCGAAATAGATCGTTTCGAATATATACATACTCTCGAAATTTCTTGGAATGAAACCTCAATCGAAAAAGAGAGCGACAACTGAATCACTCGAATTCAAATGTCTTTTCATTCTTACATAGAGTGAATTTTTCACACTGAATCGTCGAATGAATATATTGAGAAACCCATTTTGTTGATTCAACTAAATGGGTTTCTCCGTGTGTACATTCACGAGTAAATTCGACGTATCCCACCATGATAGGAACAAATTCCCTCCGATCGATTGAAACATTCGCCATAGTCGGGATCCACTCTAAACTCGAGAACGAAATATTCACTCTTGCGATTTCGAGCGGCAGTATTTCCACCGTCACTTCGAGTGAAAATACCGCCGCTTTTTCTCGAGTGAGACCAAGAAATTTAGAGAGCGATTCGACCGGGACCGTCCGACTGGTTCCCGAGTGGAATAAAATCGTAGAATCGCGCGAACTGCGCGAAAGCGCGCGATCGCCGTTACGAGTTATTAAAAACCTCTCTCTCTTTCTTGCGACGGGCGTTCCCGAGGAAGAATGAGGCGGCGGTCGTGAGAGTTTTTGCTCATTTGCGTCGGCCGATGACGGCGAAAACGCAAAAAAAACGTCGTCACGATGGGCCAGCTAAAGGGCGATAATTCGCGCGTTCTACCGCGCGACAAAAAGCGGGAATTAGTCCTCCCGCGGGAGGCCACCCTCGTTAAGACCGCACTTATTGCGGCGTAATAACCGCCGTTCTCCCCGTTTAACCGGAAGGGAATTACTTCTGCCGTGGACATTTTTCATTATTCGTCGCAAGATATAAAACTCCCGCGCTTTCGGCGAGTCTCTCGTCCCGTCTCGTCTCGCCGGTGATGGACACAAAGAACATTCCGACAGGGTGTAGGACGAAGGGGTGGATTAATGGAGCGTGAAAGCGAATTTTAACGAGACGACGACGACGATGACGACGCTCTCGGCGCGCGTGAAGCAATGCGCGACATGCGAGCGGAGAACACGAAACGTAACGATTCGACCGTCGTTGGATCTCGCTCGCTCATGGCGAGCGTTTGCACGCCGAGAAGAGTCCTTCCACTGTCCGTAGTAATCATCCCGCGGGAACATCTCGTCCGCTCGTTATCGTCCTCGAGATGATTCCAGGCTCCCGCTCTACTTCCCACCCATCCGCGCATTAACGCGCCTTTCGTCGAGAGATGCGTCGAGTGTGTTGACGCCTCCCGACCAACTTTCTCGACTCAAATAATTCTATTTGCGTAGAAATGTAACGGCGAGGGGAACATTATCGCGACATCTTAGAATTATTGTTTTGTCGTTTGTAATTACTGTGAAATTTTTCGTATGAAAAAAAAATGAGAGAGAGAAGTTCACGGAAAAATAAGTTTGATCAGATCTACGTGACAATGTATAATCAAGTGCGTTTTGGTTGAAGGGAACAGAATTTCTGATGATTAAAGTAAGTAAAATAAAAATAAAGCTGACCGATTTACTTATAAACGGTTTTCTAAAAACATCTCGATGTAGGCCATTTTTGCCGCATTCTCGAGATACCCTCCGACCGCTGCTCGTTCCCGACGAAGGATTCGGAAGCGACGGGGAGTTTCCTCATTAATAACAGAACGATGTAATCGAGGCCGCGACGAGGAAGAGGCTCGCGATGCGTGCAACGCGCGCGATCTGATCATCCCGCGGCGATAAATAACGAAAACGTACGCGTGGTAAGCCACCGGCTGTAATCAGTATTAGTTAGCGGCGCCATTAGGCGAATTAATGAAGCGCGCTATCATAACGGAAGACTTAGGAGTTCGCGCTTATCTTACACAGCCGTTTACTTCGTCGGGAGCGCGCGCCTAATCGCCGGCTTCCTCCGCCGATCACAGTGAACACACGGCGATCGGCGAGACTGCCTCCGTGGAAGCGGAGGTTGCAAATCGCGGCCGATTAACGAGCGGACATCGCTCTCAATATAATGGATATTATCGCGTTAACGTCAAACCGGTGAGAAATACGAGCCCCGTTTTGCGATGGAGGATCAAATCGCAGATCGCTCGAATCCTCTCTCGCGAGGTGCGCTCGCGATTTTTTCGCGATAGATACGAAAAAAAAAAAAGAGAGAGTCGGCTGGAATCCGTTTAATTGATCCTTCGTATTTATAATAAGTTGGACTCAGTGTATCAATTCGTAATAACAACTTTTATACATTTATTAAATCGTAATGAGTTCTTCCATAAAATTATTAGATTAGATATTAGAGTAATGTTCTTTGTACAAAATGGATACTATAAGAAATAGACGTAAGGTTCACTTCAAGTTTTGTAAGATTTCGCCACGATTTTTTTATCGCAATCTCCTGATTTGTGTGATCTTCAGAAAGCAAATAATTAAGGTAACTGGTCCGTGATAGTATCGTTGAGAAGATAATAATTAATGTAACACGAAAACCGTGTGTTAGATATAGATCGTGTTCCAATTAATATGCCGCATTGGAATTCGAAAAGATTCCTCTCCCCTCCTGAGAAGATAAATTTACAGACCGGTATTTCATTATTTATCGTGGCGCCGGCGACTGAGGACGAATGCACAAGTGCAGAGGGTTAAATCCCTCCCCCTCCCGCGCACATTCTTCCAAAACTGCGTTCCGATATTCACTGTCGATGCTGAAAATCTATAGTATACGTAATACGAACTATAGATTTTCAGTATTACCGGTGAATATCGTGAACTCGATGAACTCGGTGTGACTCCGCTGCGCGCGGAAATCACTTTCCCGCCGTAGTGCACAGCCGCCTTAGCTGTCGTGGCGGAATTTTCCGGGCGGTTTTCAGCTAACAGCGTCGCGAGTGGCTGGTGTGCGGGACAAGTGTCGTAAAAAGCCGCGAATATCCGCGGATTCGGGGCAATGAGGGGGCACGCCTGTAAGCGATCCTGTTGCGACAACGGTAGAGGAAGAAGAAGGAAGGAAGGGGCACGCTTCACGTTGGAAATGCGATCCCTAGACGCCGCAGCATGCAAAACAGCGCAATAAGCAGGCAATAACCGAGGAGCTTTTATTCCGGCATGACAGCGCCTCGGCTGCCTGCGCCATTTCGCCAAGCCCTTGTCTGCTCTGGGAGGGAGAGAGGAAGAGTGCCTCCGAGTTATTCCGCATACGAATGCATTCCGAGTTTTACTTTCTGAAATTGCATCGCGTCATCTTGTCCGATTATATTCCATTTCACGGGCGAGAATGGAAGAAGAGCGAAGGGACCGGACGACTTGGAGCGCGGAGAAACGTATTGCGCGATTGCCGTAATTGTCGCTAATTAATGACGGCAATAGCGGGCGCGTTGTGGAGGAATGCTTGGCTCGAAAGTGTACAATTCGAGTCTCTCTCGATTGTGTATTCCTCGAATCCCCGAGCGTGTCGAGCGGGATTGCGCCGTAAATTCGCACGCTCGGCGAGCCCCGTCCTCAATCTCCGTCGTTTCGTGTCTTTCTGTAAATTCTATTTTTCGTCAGAAGATATATATATATAAATCGCTTTAGGAGCATATGAAAGAGACACTGTTCCCAAGTCCCCCTGTTATTGGTATCCACCGAATAAATATTTTTTGTTTTTCAGACATTTTTTCCCTCATTGTAGAACTAAGAATTCAAGAAAAGAAGGTTAACAGGTGTACACAGAAAAGGTGCTAGATTCAAGTAAATAATTACTCCGATATTACTTAGAAAATTTTTACTCCGATCAAATAATATTTACATTACCTAAGTAAAATATTTTCCAAATAAATTATTCAAGTAAAATATTTATTCGACTCAAGTAAGAATTAATCCAAATAAAAATTTGCTAAAGAGTATTGGAGTAATTATTTGAATCTAGCGCATTTTTTCTCTGTATCATTAAAATAGATTTTTATTCATCCATAGGCCACTAAAATAGGCGCGAGCTGTCCTTGAGAGCATCAAGGTAGCGTCAGAATTTCGATTCGACTCTGGAATCGCTGTTTCCCAAAAATGCAAATTACGCGTAACAAAGCCGCGGGGAAACTCGGAGAGCTCGTCGCGAGCGCGCGCGCGCACACACACTTTTCGTCTCTTACATCATGAATTATTCATAGTCCCTCTGAATACATTACGCAAATCCGATCGCGTTAACTGTTATACTTTCCGAGGAATTCGCCGCGAGTCGGGATTTATTCCCGGCTGGCTGGACTCCGGGCCGGATACCCTTAAATATCGATATGCTCGGCGAAGCGTCGAGCGAGGCGACCCGCCACCCCCCGCGGGCACGCTCTTCGCTACCCCTTCCCTCCCTGCAATCGGAAACGGCTCCTAAACTTTCCTGCCGTTTGCGGCGGTGCGTTCCATTAACCCTAAACCGACGGCCGACCGGCCGAGGGTTGGAAGCACCAGCAAAAACAACGGCTCAGGGAGCAGCATGGGAAGAGGAGGGAAGGGGAGTTTTAAGACGGGCCGCGCTGGTCCGACTTATTCGCTGGTTGTTTCACTTGTTCGATATCCCGGCGAATGGAACAAAACGGCTCCACCTCTCCCTTTTCCCGGCGAGTCTTAGCGTCGTCTCTCGGCGAAGGGAAGAATATTACACTTCCGTTACGAAGCCCTTGTTTGGACAGGACTTCCAACCGGATCCGGAATGACGTCCGGCTCGTATTAACAAACAACGGCGGGATTGCGTAAGATATCGCCGCAGTCAACACCGGATCGTTTCATAAAACGGACGTACGACGGCAGTGCTCGTCTGTGGTAGTGCCGGTGGGATGAGCGGGATGAAAATCGAAAGAGGAGGGAGGGTGAGACACGGAGAGTGGGCGAGTAGTGCCACTGTATTTCTGCGGAATAAACAACGGTGAGCTTGTAAAACGAATCCGACCGTTATCTTTTTGGTCGAGGCAGTGCGCGTAGACCCGTCGCTGTTTAGCCGTAGAAACGCAAACACTACTGCGCCATTGCGAATCGTGAAACACGGACGGTCTCTTCAGCTGGTCTCTTCCCTTCAGCTGAATTAGGTGGCAAGTAGGGTAAATCAACAATAAGTCGGACAATCAAAATCGTTCCCGAGCAAGTGGTACAAGTCGACGACAAATCAGACGGGCCAAGATTTTTGTATTATAAACATTAATGGAGAAAGACGATAATAAATGTTAATCCATGTTTGAATAATAAAAAAATTAACCTATTATAAAGAATTATAAATATCTATGTTACATATAATTATATTATATCCTGTTATATTACAAATTCTACTTTTGTATTCTCTGTTCGAAATATATTGAACTTGCTCGCTGATCGCAATTCGTTGTCAGAATTCGCATGGTGAATTTCGCGGTTAGAGACGATTTGCGTATTCTTAGTACACGAGACCGCTATCGTGGCACTGGCTCGTCTGTCGGATATTCCGTAAATATCTCACAGAAGTGGGTCGTGACCGACGAGGGCGAGGCGAAGGCGGGATCGCTTTTAAAGCGACTTTACGGCCGCTCTGGAAATTCGATGGCCTCCTCATAGGACGATATCCTGCCGAGATGGACTCTCGTATTGTACGACGGGAAGGAGAAGTGATAGGAGAGAGAGAGGAGACTGTCGCATAACGGAAATATAAGCCATATAACCATTTATGGGATATAGGAGCCGCTCACGTGCGTATGTATTTCTCCTCTCGGTCTTTCGATCTTTATCGCGAGGAGAATTATTATTGCGTGTCATCTAATACATCTGAATGATTGACGCTTTGTATCGTCAGACCGCGCGTGTCGCCGTGAAGAACGGAACATTCGTGCGATAAAAGCGTGTAAAACTTTATTGCAATGAAAAAACACGACAATTTCTTCTATCCCGCCGCTCCCTTTCGCAACGAAATACTGTTTGCGCTTCTTCTCCTTCGCAAGTCGCCCGAGGCATCGGACGGTAAGGTCCGCCTCGCTGAAAAAATATCTCAACTTCTTTAACTTCGCGCGAAGAACGGAGAATGAAAATCGAAGGCAACATCGTTCACGGCGGAAAGTATCTCCCGCGGAGTTGGGCGCGCTTCGCCGAGGGCTCGCCGGCGAGCCAGGTAGACGTACGTGTTTTTCCAACTTCCGCACTTCGCGGCATTTATTTAATCTTGGCGCGAGAGGGAATCCCCCTGCAGTTGCTGCCCGCCGTTGCTTTATAAACGAGCAAATAAAACGGTATAGATAAGGGGATAAATAGACAAGCGCGCGCGCCAAGTTTGCACGGTTACTTTAATCGAATTTTAAATCACGCTTTTCCGGCCGCGTAAAGCGCGCTCTTAAGAATTTCCTCGAGGATTAATGGACGAAAGGAGATAAAATTTCGAGCCCCGCTCGCGCGAGCGCGGCTTTATTAACCTGAACTGTGCGCAAAGGGCAAACCGTCTTCAACCTTGTACTTTTATTCTCTCTCTCTCTCTCTCCCTCCTCCACCCCGTAATGAGATAACAAAATTTTCGACGATTTACTGGTACTCCATTTCCTCCTTCCCCTCCTCTCTCCTCGTGTACTTTTGCTAAGGGTTAATAAACGGGAAATTAATTCCCGGGGTTACGAGGTTCTTCGTTTCGGAGGGGCCGGTTGCGTCGCGGCTAGATATAAACCTAATTAATCCTCGGCCTTACGTCTCTCGTTACGGTCGTCTCCGCGCGCATAACTGCGCGGGGGCATCGCGAAGTAAGCGCGTTATTACGGCACGCCGTTGTACCATCCCCGCGACGAGCAAGTATGCCACGTGGTCGTCCGCGGGGGAACGCAACCCTCGAGTTCGGCAGGACACCACGTACGCTCATACGTTTCCTCCGGCTGTGGAGTGTCGTTAGTCGTCCTATCCGAGAGAGAGAGAGAGAGGATCACAGATAAACTTAATTGAATGGCGCGCTTGCCAACGCGAACCGTCGTTTTCGTCGTCGTTGTTGTCCGGGTTTACTCGCGCGTGGTCGCTGAATCGCCGTGCTCCGAGTCTCTTTGCCGACGACGCGATCCGATAGCTTGTCCGAGAGAAAGGAAGAGAGAAAGAGGGAGAAGCAATGCCTCGGATCACGTATGTCATTAGCGGCGAAAGAAAACATTGCAGCCGGTGAACGGGTCTAATCACAAGGCGGCTCCGCAGCCTTTTCTCGGGCGAACCCGAGGAGCGGAGGTATTTGCATTTCGCCGGCGAAGAGAATTAAGATGGACGCGTTCGGCGAGAGGCGAAGTGCGCGTTATTAGAAAAGTTGCGCGACGTGACTTTCGGGAATTGCGTCACGACTCAAAATCGTGACCGAGGCCGAGGTTTGCATCGGCGATGCTCGACTCGAAAGCTCGTCTGCGTCCTCGTTTACCATAAATATGGCGCCGCGTTGGCGATCGCGGGAAAGAGAGGAAAAAAGAAAGAGAAAAAGGCAGAAGAGAGGCACGAAAAGTTGGGGTCGCCGGAAAGACGAACGGCGCATCCGGCCAAGAATTCAAGAGAGCGTGAAATGTGTAGCGAAAAACGCTTTTACTTGCCTGATGCGCGCTCGCCTCGAAAAGTTTGAGGGGAGGGGGGGAATAATAAAGCGGAAGTTCGTCACCCCCCTTCTCCCCTCTCCCCGTGACGAGCGCAAACAGCAGATCGAAAAATTACGCAGTGCAACTTCGACACTTCCCTGCGCCTAATAATTTAGGATATAATTTCGATAGAAACTGGGAACGTGTATAAATTACGCTCGAAAATGCAAATCGATTTCCCGACGCACGCGTGCGTACCTGAAAATTTGATTAATGCACGGAAAGGCCCGTTCGTGGAAACGTTCGCAGAAGTAATTTTGCGGAGTCATTAACCTTTTACGCTCGGAAATCCAGCAACCCGACATGAATCTTTCTGATTTTATCGCTTACATTAGTCTTTTCAGGGAATACTGGTAACTAATTGTGCGTATATATACGCTTAATTTTTCTATTTTAACGCAAACATTTTCGACAAAGATATAACGAGCATTAATAAATATTATCTGCAAAATTCCACAACAAGAAGAAGAGAGAATTTCTGATACTTTGTTGCCTATACGCCTAGTTTTTCTGGTTTTATTCAAACATTGTCGACATACAACGAATAATACGAGGGAAACGAAAAATACAATGAATATTACTATGAATAAATATTCATTACAAAATCTCACACTAAGGAAAAGAGAAGGCTCATCGTATGACCGACAGATATCATATTTTCATGTCATTTTAAAATAGAATCGGCTTCTCTCTCTCTCTCTCTCTTTCCATGTTGTAATAAATTCATCTTTGAAGAGGTCAACGCACTACGATAGAATCGAGTATTCCCTCCTTAGAGCCGGCAGTTTCTCACTTCATCATCGAGTTGCTGGAATGAAGCGTTGAATTAATTAGAGAGTGCAAAGAGTCAAGGGCGATCATAATTACACCTTCTCGGATAATCCCGGCGGCGACTGAGACACGGCGCGTGTGCGATTCAGCCGCGCTCGCGTCTGGATCGCATTCCGTGCTATTGTGGCTGCGGTATTCGCGATCATCCGTAACATCGGATTGATATTGCCGCAATATTGCCGCCGATTTGCCTCGGTATATCGATAATACCGTCAGACGCGGAGTTCGGAAAAACCACAGGCGGGACCGTCGAAACGGGAGAGAAAAGAGAGAGAGAGAGAGAGAGGCGGGGGGAAGGTAGGAACGAGAGAAAGAGCCGCGGATCCGACTGCGAATCTGCGGGCGAATCGACAGTCGTAACAATAAGCGCACGAAAATGTATCGGGCGATCGTAAGGGTGGCGCGAAGATTGTCAATGCGCGTATACGGCCGCGTGGCGCCGTCGCGACGCCGGCTTTTCCACCCCGGCAGGCTCCGAGGGTCGGAGTGCGAGAACGACGACGCCGACGACGCATCGATATTAATCGTAGCCTTCGGCGCTGGCAAAAACGGAGCGTTCGTTTAAAGCCGCGAAAACTCGCCTCGAGACAACGACGCGAGACACGTTCTCGCTGAGACGAACAATAGCCGTTAGCTAACTGCGAGGATCTTCACGCGCCTCGTGCCTTCGTGTCGACGTAGCTTTCATCTAGACGTGGCTTCTCGCCGAACAAGAGACAGAGAAGGGGAAAGAGAAAGGATAAAACACGCGGATAAGAGTCGGAAAAATGTCGCTTCGGCCGCGCGTGGATGTCGGTAGTTTCTTGAAATGACACGAGAGACGATAATAGTGTCGAAAGAGCGAATCTTTGAGCGAAGTTCGCTGTCCGATGTGCTCTCTAAATTTCTTGGAGTGGAATCTCACTCGAGAACAAGTGAAGACTGACAGTATGTTTCCGCTCGAAGCGACAATACTGCCATTCGAAATCGCAAGAGTGATTGTTTTACTGAAGCTACTTAGAGCGGATTTTGACTCTGATGAACGAACGTTTCAATCGATCGTTCAGTTCAAAATAAGCTTCTAATTGTAGCATCAAAGGAACGTAATAAGTACTCTTTTAATACTACTAATCGGAATTGGACCTCTAGAATTTAAATGTTAGTTCTGCATTATGCCTTCAAATGGAGATAACGGCAATAACTTTCTCATTCGTAGCATCAAAGGAATATAATAAAAGATCTTTGAAGACTTAATGTACTTGGTAAATTTCTTGGAGTGAGTTGGAGTGGCAGTATTTTCGTTCGCTTGGAGTGAGTTCTCACTCCGAGCGAGTGAAAATACTGCCACTCCAACTCGCTCCAAGAAATTTAGAGAGCAGAACTAAATTAGGCTTAAAATAGGACTGAAATTTCGACTCGGGAAATTGTCAAGAACATAAAACTGCCGTGTTAATTCTTTATGCTCCAAGGGTGTTGCAGAGACGCCGTTCAGGATTTTTTATAAAACTCGCGAAAACCTGCGACAGCGTCTTTGGGATTTTAAATGTAAATCTAAACTCGTTACTGCTAATTTAAAAGATGATCTAAAAGCTGAAGAGCGCCACCGTGGCCTTTTTCGAGTTTTACACGAAGTACACCCTTGTAAATCAGAGGGTTAAAATTCCCGGCCGCGATCAATCGATTTGCTTATCGCTGGAGTCTCGTTTGATCGCGTTTTTTCGTAGTACCACGACATCCTTACACGAGAGATAATTTCGCGACACGTTCGCCGGCGTTGCCATGTCAGCCGTGTCAATTATCCGGTCGCATAATGACGTGAGCGGACAATAATAAGCGCGAGAAGAGGCGCGCTCACGGCGTTGACGTATCGCTGATATTTGCATGCGACCGCAATTTATCTCGGCCGTCGTCGTAAAGTGAATCTTAGAATTGCCGCGCCCGGAGTGAGCCCCGGCGAGAGAGACAGATCCTCATCAGTCATTCATTCCCGCGGGAGTCGCCCCGTTCAGCCGGAGACGACGGGGCTTTCCGGGGAAAATCTCTCTCTCTCTCTCTTCCCTCGCGAGACGCGGCCGCGATTATCGATTAAGTATCTCGGGGACTTGGACGAACCTGCCGGCGGCTTGTCGAGCGAACTTGGCCGGGTCGTCGGAGACCCGACGGGCGTGGAAATCTCTGAAGAATGAGGTGGTCTTACGTTGCAAGCAGGAGAAGGATTAGCAAAAGGGGCTGAGATGGTAGTCGTGGCAGTTATAGTGTTTCCTTGAAATGGGGGCAGCGAATGTCGTTGCTGGCGAAGTTAAATTTATTAGCTGTTTCAATTTAGGCGACACAGTAAGAAATATTCGCTATCGGAAATAACAGTGGCGTTTAGCTGAATCCGCCATGCTGTTGTGAAATATATACAGTATCACTGTATGAGATTATACTATATTGATGTATGCGAGATATATTCTATATTAATAGATAGTATGAGATGAGATACCTAGGAACAACTGCCATTATCTTAGCTATTCGGGCCGATGCATTGAGAGAAAAATATTTCGTATTTATAAATATAATCGTCATAGTGAACAATTATGTCGGAAGAACCGTTTTCTAAGTTAACTGAATTCTAAGTTACTAAGAGTTATTATTGTATCACTGATCTTTACGTGCATGTTGTTACTACCATTTTTGTGATTAAAACCATACAAAGAGTATAGACGAGATCGAAAATAACTATAATTTCTTTTGATATCGCGGTGAGCTATTTTATTCTTAATCGTGAACTTTCAGCAGTAACATTGAAAAGATTAGCTTTTCCGCTCGAATCAGCTACTGAGATAAGTTATCGCGCAAGTTATTTTCTTTACGCGTATAAAAATGCCAACTCGCGCAACAAGCCTGCACACTTCGTGCGAATCTTCGGACTTCGTACACGATTGAGAAACCACAGACTTGGATGCCTTTCTGTCGATGAAGCGACCCTCCTCGAAAGTTACCGCTCAAAGGACCCTGTAGATCGAGCCAAGCGCGAATAACCGGAAACAGCTTGCGCGCCGAGGGTTTGTAAGCTCGGTCCCGTCAATTCCTTTGACGCGTGACGGAGATTATCGGGCGCGGGAATCTCTAAGGAAAATTCGCGAATCTTCAGCGCGCCTTCGCCCGATGTTTCCTCAAAGAGATCGCGAACGCAACCTCTCCTCCCCGTTCGTGTTTCTAATTCGGCATCCGCAGGATGTGTCCTCGTTACTTTTTCCACTTCCCCGGTCTAGACGATGGTCTCGAAGTTCCTCGGGAATTTTCCATCCCGCGCGAGGGTCGGCGCGGCGGCCGAAAAAGCCCCGACAAACGTTTCCTCCGGGTCGTTACTTCCTGCGGAGAGCATGAAAGAAGGTCACACAACCCCATTTCGGGCCCGGAATGAAGGAGAGAAAGAGGGAGAAAGAGAGGAAAACCCCGCGCATACGCCGCAGGACTCCCGCTTAATCGCGCTAATATTCTTTGTTTCCCGTTTTGCGACTTCTTATCCGCCCGCCTCCTCTCTCTCTCTCTCTCTCTCCACGTCTCCCTGCGCGAGAGAAAGCGCCGCCCATGAAGGGAAATGCGAGAAAGCGGGGGACGCGAGGGGTGGATTAAAATTTCGCGCTACGATAACCTTCACGGAAACTTTCACCCTCTCCTCATTCTCGACGCAGTCTTTCCAGCCCGGAGAAGAAGCCCGAAACCCCCTCCCTCCCCCTCGGCATACATTTAACCCGTAAAACGCCGCGATGGAACGGTAATTCTTACATCACCGTAAGAAAGTTGTGCGCCCGAAACGGGAATCTGCGGAGGACGTTGAAGGATAACAACGGGGCTGTATAAGCGTTGTTGTGATTTTCCTCCGAGTTCGGAGATGAATGCCGCTCGCGCGCTTCTCGTTCGTTCGAGAGAAGGTCGGAGATTCGTATGTCGCGGAGGATGAACATTAAAATTGATGCCGAGGCGCGCGCGCAGTGCAGAATATATTCGCAAAGTTAGACGGTGCATCCCCGCGGGATGCCGCGTCTATCGAAAGCGCATCAGACACTGCGCACTTCCGTAAGTAAGCTCGAGGTAGTCCGCGCCCCGTCGGCCCGGTGCTCTTTCATAAAATGCAAATCGCCACGCATGCTTTAGCGGCGCGGTTTCGGCAAGACACCGTTTAATAAAAGACCTCAAAGAGAGAGAGAGACACGCCGTCGTCGTCGCGCTCATAGACACCGATTTACCCGCGTCTTGCCGGAAAATTTCGAAATTTATAGTCGAATTTCACGCTTTCTCTCTCTCTCTCTCCCTCCCTCCCTTTCATACACGTACATTCACTCCCGCTCTCTTCCTCCGTGACGCGGCAAAAGGAAGAGAAAGGCGATTTCCGCCCGCGTAATATTCAATTACGTTGTCCGCCTTCTGGAAATCGTAATTGCTTTCGAAACTACTCGGAGTGCCTCTTTGCTCGCCCCGGAACGAGACGGTATCCTGGGCGAGGTCCCGGAGGAAGAAAACGATCCCGCCGCAGCTCCGTACCTCCGTCCTTCTCTCCGTCGCTACGAAACTTATAATGAAGAGATTTTTGCTGCGTCGCGGCGCCGCCGCGAGCGCTTAATTAACATTGTGTTTGCACCTGGAAACAGGTAAAGAGCGCCGAGGTAAAGGTCGCATTTGCTCTCGGTAATTATTCATGTCAATCACGATTAATCGACCGCCGCTGTGCCGAGCCGAGTCAGCCTTAGAAAATACGAAGCCGAGGCTTGTAATCGCAGCACGATGGTGATGAAAATGTCGAAGGAAGCGTGAAGTATTTCTCGGCGATTCGATAAAAAGCCCACGTTCGTTTTTCATTACGGCCGATGTCTTTTATTTTGATTGATCTTTGTTCATCGCGAGCTGTATTTCGAAAATAGAAACGTTAATGAGCGCTCTTCGTCGAATCGCCAGAGAATGTTCAAAGCGCCAATGAATTAATGCGTTATATGTATATGCCGAAATAAAAACGAAGGTCGATGGCTAAGAAGCGATATGTACAAAATCGGAAGTTTTCGGGGGAAGCAAAAAACTGTCTTGAAAATTCGCTTAATGATATACAATAAATCCACGATTTATTTGCTCTTATATCCAAATAATGTCGATGTTTGCGCCGCAAGCATCAAAAAGCTTCTTCTCATAGCAACTATTTCACCTAACAAACTGGAAAGGATTAGAATATTATGATTTAAGCGTTCTTAAATATATAAAGATGACGCGGAAGGAAATCTTGAGTGACAATTTCAAGTGACTTTGAAGAAGATTAGAGAGTTAAGAGAGAGAAATTTCTCGAGAACCTGAACAAAATGCCCCGGCGATTTCACCTCGCTCTGTCACCGCTCTATTTCGATCATCCGTCGCGATCCTCTCCGAGTCTCGGGTTTCAAGTCCGTAACGTTTCGTAAATTAATATCTCCTGAAAAGCCTGACGCGGATGTAGCTCGTCTGAGAAGCGCAGATCAGAAGAGAACGCCACGTGTTCGTGGCGAGGACGATCGGGGCGAAAGGAAACTTCCAACGGGAGCCTCCTTCTCGCCCAGCCCCGCGCAACTTGTTAGCAATTCCCTTCCTACGGCGAAATGTATTTCTATGGAAGTTAGACAAGCGTCGTTTACCCGCCGTGAGCGGCGGGCAGGCGGGCGGGGGCAACGCCGAGACAGAAGGGAAATACCGTTTCCCGGGGACGGGAAGCCACGGTAACGCGGATCGCAGACGCCGAATAAATTAACGTTGTACGCCGAGCAGCAACGGGCGCGGTTCTCTTTCGTCGATGGACGACGCAGACGACGCGTAAAGCGCATCGATTGTCCGGGACGAGAGAGCCTCCGAGGCGAGTCTCGCGAAGAATCACTGCACGCGTTACGAAACGGTTTCCTTTAGGGCTGCTCAAGTAAGAGCCTGGTCATCTCGGCCACTTCTTACTGATATGGTAAGGATATTCTGATACCATGAAAGTATCGATACCAATAAGGTATGTTGCATGTTATACTAATTTTCATGAAGCAAAAATACATGATATTTTGAAGATCGACTTAGTAAAAAAAGGAGGATGTTGAAATAAAGTATTGATATGAGTGCAAATATCGAAAGAAAATCGATACAATATATGATATTGAGAAAAAAATATCGATATCAGTATTATATCAGTAGTATCACAACATCCCTATATGGTCTAGTTTTTCTTGTTCAAAAACGGCGGAATGAAGACTGTCGGAGAAATCTTCAGGGAAATGTTCCTAAACTCGTCACATTGTAGAAGCTCTACATAAGCAGACATAATGACAAACCAGACGCCGTTTCAGAAAGTCGGAGAAGGTCAGACTCTTATTTGAGTTTCTAGTTATTCCGGTTTCCTCGTAACCCCCCCCCCCCCCCCCCCCCCCCCCNTACGGAGAGCAAGGCGCCGCGAAGATGCAAGTATAAAACCCGGTTGAGAGCGGGGTGGGGGGGGGGAAGGGCGAAATAGACGGTCGATGGGGTGGTAACGACGGGGAGAAGCGAGCTTGGCAGGAAGACGACGTCGACGAAGATGACGGTACGCGGCGGCGGATGAGGAAAAGGCTAAAGGCTAGAGGAGTGCCTTCGCTGACGAGAGTGAGGGTGGGAGGGAGAGAGGGAGGATAGGGAGCAAAGAGAGACGGGACAAGGGTCGACCGGCACTTCTCTCGAACAAAGTTGAGGTGAGGGCTGCGAGTGATGATGACTAATGTACGTGCGAGCAATTTACATCCCACTTTCCTTCCTGCGAGAGATATCCCGCCGTGTCCTGCTCGCGTATCCCGGACCCTTCTCTCGTGAGAGAGGAACGCGAGAAGACGAGAAGGAAAGAGAGTGAGAGAGATAGCAGACTCCACTTCGTCCCGTAAGTTCTCGTCGACGTATCGTCGGGCTTCCTTCAGCCGTCCTGCCATCCCCCGCGCAACTGCCTGCCTTCTCCCGCGTCTTCCCTTCTCTCCTAAACCGCCCTAAACCCCCCCTAAAACCCCCGAAAGTACTGAGCGCGACGTAACCCTCGTGTCGGGGGT
This sequence comes from Dinoponera quadriceps, assembly GCF_001313825.1. NCBI lineage: Eukaryota > Metazoa > Arthropoda > Insecta > Hymenoptera > Formicidae > Dinoponera > Dinoponera quadriceps. Next base: position 1,731,517 of record NW_014555947.1, read on the forward strand.
TGTCTGCGAGAAGAGAGCGCGCCGAGCAGCCATCAAGCCGACGTTTTGGCAAATTGCCTCTGTTTTTATCATGTGGGAATATTCCTGCGGCCGACATTCGGCTCGGATGTACGTATGCGGGAGCGACTTTCGCGGGATTAGGTCGTTAAGGGGGGTTCCTTTTACTTCTCGGACGCGCGGGGCGAGTACACCGCTGTAAAACTGCGCGCGCTCGCCATTACCGCGATTCTCGCGCGCTTGTAATTTCCGCCGGTGCTTTTTCCGAGAAATAAGCGCGTTCGCGAACCGAGGTGGCGCGAGGGGATCTGCTGATGTCGGGGGAAGAGGGGACAGGGCGGATTTTCATTTCGATATGGGGACATTCGTGTCGCCGCGCGACATCGCGATCGTCGCCGCGAATGAAAAGCGAATTAGAGCCCTGTGTTTTTCTCAGACGTGGAATTTTCCGCAGGGAAAGGAAAATCGCGGGACATCAGCACGGAGAGCTCGGGCGCCGCCGCGCTGGGAAAAAAGTGTTCGGTATTTTCGTCTGTGAGAAAAATATAATGAATAGTACAGTGAGGGTAAATATCCGCCACAGGTTCCCGCAAGAAAACACGAAATCTCGTCACATGATTAACGGATGTCATTTTTCACGCGACTCGGAAATTAAATCATTTTCTTCTGACTTTAATTTATTCTCGAAGGAGTGAAAAAACACCGATTGTTCCGATAACGCGACAGAAAATAAATATTCTCGTGAAGCCCGGCGAAAAAATCTCGCTTTCTAAAACCTTGGAGCAAAATTTCACTCGAAAAGTGGAATGACCATCAACTCACTCGGATTCGATTCATCATTCGTACCAAATCCTCCACCTTGAATCATCAAGTGAATATTTTCACCGATGAGCGTTGTATTTCACCGTTTTCCCATTGAGATTCACTCTGATCGACAGAAACGTTCACTCGTTAGGAGTCGGAGTCCACTCCAAGCTTGAGCGAAACGTTTACTCTCGCTCGATTTTTAGTCCAATATTTCCGCTGTCGCTTCGAGTGAAAATGTCACTTTCCCTTCGTTTTTCGCGAGATTTCACTGCGAGAAACTTCTGGAGAGCGCTCTCTTGAAATTCACGAGACTGCTTCTCCCCGGCGGGGGTGGCGTCTCGCAAACAAAAACTGCGCGCACGCCGACACATGCGTCAGCTGCGAGAGCGGATGGAACGATACGCAATATCTCACGACGTCTTTGCCTGTGCGTCGCCGCTAATCGAGTTCACGGCGAATTTGTGTCTCAAAGGATGCCTAACGACGTTACTCGGGGCCCGAAAAACGTCGCGCAAAGGGCGACGATTAGTTATGCAGATTCGTATCACACGCGCCGTTAGCATCGATTCATCGGCGAGATCCACCCTCGCCGAAGCGGCCTCGAAACAACAAAGAGGGAGAGAGAGAGAGAGAAGAGGGCCTTCTTGCTTCGTCCATGGTAACGCTATCAAAACGCAGCCTGTGCCATGAGGGGGTTGGTCCTCTCGCGATTTGCATTCTAATCGAGCGCTCGCACGCGGATTCCGCGGTCGTCTCGCGTCGTTTATATTCTAATGCCTTCCATGAATTGTGCACATCGTAGTCGAGAGACAACAATTAATCGCGACGAATAATAATCAAATGTCAACACGACGGAGCAAAGGAACGATCGACATCGCGATTGAAACTTGGGCTAACGTGATTCGCGCTTCACTTCGAATCGATGTGAATTTCGGCTCGAATTTATCATACGTACTTCCGAGTCGAAACTTTGATACTATTCTGATACGCTTTTAAGGGTAGTTTGTGCCTGCTTGGATAGCCTATAAGTAGGGTGGCCGACTCTCTGATCAGCTAATTTCGGAATATCGAAAAATCGGGAAACAAACAAACAACACAAAGATCAGAATTTTCTTTTCGCACATCAGGTTACAAAATACTTTGTGATATTAATTGAACACTAAACTAGGATTTAAAATATATTTTGGGTAAATTTGATGCTTATGATGAGCTTAAGCAATATTTATTCGAATAAGATATATATATATTTTTTTGCAATATTTATAGACTAATAAAAATCTGCATTTGACAATAATGACACTTATCAACTTGTCTCTTGAACACTTTTAATTCTATAGATTTCATTTTCATGCCACCTTCAGCAACCTATTTCGACGCTAAAACGAGCATTTAAGCTACCATCAGGGCCAAAATATGGGCAAATTACATCATTATAATCGAAATCAAACCTATTTTGCTGTCTTAGCTCCTACCATATGGTAGGATTAAAAGTTTAACATAGAGCCGAAACGTTGACTCGAACCGTCGGCTGTTTCTTCGGCATAATGCAACACCGAACTGCAGGATGACGACGACGCGGTCGCTACGTCGGGGAAACGTGGAACTCGCGGACAATCAATAATCCGCGCCGAGTCGAAAGCCGATACGGCCGGAACTGTCCCTTTCACGAGGCGCGACGCGCTCTTTCGCGGCCTTGCCGCGCTCTCGTAACATTGATCAACGATTCCGAGATGTAACGCGAATCCGAGCACCACGATATATCAATACAGCGAGACGATGGGGACTCTTGAGAGAGGGGCGGAAGGGGAAGGGGGGGGGGGGAAATTCGAAGGCGTCGAGAATGA
>NW_014555947.1:1734230-1735733 GCF_001313825.1 Dinoponera quadriceps
AGAGAGAGAGAGAGAGAGAGAAAGAGAAAGGGAGGGCGAGGGTAAGCTACCCCTCTGGATCTTACGGCGCCGCGACGCGTCGCGACGCGACGTCACAAACAACCTGGAGGCACATCCCCGCGGCGACAAGCGCGCCCGTGCGCGCGCCCCGCCGGTATCGATCATTAATGCCGGTGAAAACAATCGCGAACGCGACTCCCGCAATCCCGGGTCTGTCTGGGTGACAGTGAGGAATTTTATTCCACTTGAAAGTGGCGCGCACGGGGTGTCTCGGGGTGTCTGGACGGGCGGGGGGCTTCCCGTCGCGTCGTCGGAAAATCGCCGGTTTCGGAATATCCTCCTGAGTGACTTCCAGAGGACTTCTTTTGTCCGGCGGTCTCCGTTTATTATCAAGTTATTAATCCATGTGCACAAAGAATAATAAATGGTTGACTGTCCTTCAAACGGTAGAAAACGTTGCACCCCTGTGTTAGAATCGAGCCTTGTTAACGTTTTTGTGTATAAATTTTAACATTACATTAGGTTGATGCAAAAGGACAGAAAGATAACCAAACAGTTTTAATTATTAATAACGAATAGCCAATAAGTATGATATGACACGTGTATTTCTGAATTGACAAAGACCTTAGGACTGATTGTTCCAACTTTTTGATCAGATTTAGCAGGTAAACATCAATGGTTGTTGTCGATTGGCCTGTCCATTAGATACCTATCGGGTAAATACAAGTCCCGAGTCCCGGAATTTTAGTTCTAGGTTAAGTCTAATTTAGTTCTATATTAAGTGTTTAAAGGTCTTTCATTGTGCCCCTTTGATGCTACAAGTGGAAACTTATTTCTGTCTTCTCCAGACTTGAAGACTAACGTAGAATTTCGTAAAATTTCGACTCGGGGTAACCGTAATTATAACGGCCGAGAGCAAGTACGACATCGAATGTATGATTTCCAACCTTGAACATACATAAGGTCGTAAATCGCACCCTCTCTCAAATGGCCAGACACTCGTGACCTTTTATCTAGAGAATGACTAGATATTTACGACTGTGTTCACGCGAGTCGATAGCAAGTGGAGCGCGTCAATGGCCCGGTGTTTGGCCAAATTCATTCGCGCGAAATCGCGTCAACATGGATCCGCTCGCGGAATGTTAAACTCCTTTAATCCCTCGAGCAGTTACCGCCGAAGCGTTTTTCCAACCCGCGCGCACGCGCGATTTTTTCTAGTAATTCTCTTAGTTTTACGTCGAGCGCATCTTTTTTTACCCCGTTGACAACGGGGGAAAGCGTTCGGAAATGCGGCCGGTCGGTCGGTCCGTTGTGTTTCCGTTTTTAAATCCCCGGCTTTGTGCCGCCACCGGTTTTCATTGTTCCCGCGGGGCTCTCCTCCCGAATCACTCGCTAAGGCTAATTCGCGTCGGAAGGTAATCTCTGTTTACGGTGCGCGATTAATCTCCTATCGCTCACGCATATTTATTGCAGCGGACGCGCGAGCCCGCCCGCCCGGGCATC
>NW_014555947.1:1735810-1736030 GCF_001313825.1 Dinoponera quadriceps
CGCCCGCCCGTGTGTTTGTACACGGATGCCCGCGCGGGCGACACGCGGTTGCGGCCGCGAGATAGAATACGATCGGAAGGGTGGAAAAACACGCTGGCCGCGGTATTTTGCGGAAGGGTCGGCCGCGACAGCCCGTGTCGTCCGTACAACCGCGCACACCGCACTCACGCACGCACGCACCTACACACGCCGTGTTTCATAAATTGCGGCTCGGCTCCCC
>NW_014555947.1:1736093-1742386 GCF_001313825.1 Dinoponera quadriceps
CCCCCCGATGCTTTACAATACCCTGAGCGTGCTGTTTTACCCGCGCGGAAATTCGCCCGTCTCCGAGGAGAACGCTCGTCGTTAAAATTATTTTATTAATAATTTAATTTAAAACACACTCACGTCGCAACCTCCAACGCGTTTCACATCGTGTTTATAATTTCCGTTTTATCATTTAATGCATCTTACGGTACGGCGGACATTTATTTATTTATTTATACTTGCCTGCGACAAGAGTCGCTTTGATACTGCTGGATATAAGTAATAATTTAACATATGGCGAAAAAAGCACCAGAGGAAAAAAGATCGTAAAACCCACATTCTATGATTGAAAAATCAAATGAATGGGTGGAAATGTGCAAAATACAACAATTGAGAAATACACGTGCGATTGTCGGGAAGATTCAAGCGAGCGGAAATTTCGCGAACTTCCTCGGGAATTTCGCGCAGAGGAGAGCTGTAACACACACGTCTCCCGCTAAATCTCTCGAGGACGACGGGTCAGGAAATAACGTGTTACCCGGTATAGCCGACGGTGTCCGCACAAAGCCCTTTAATGGATTTCTACTATTTCACTTGCAGCGGGCCGGGCTGGTATTTAGCATGGGCCACGCGTATCCGATAATCGGGTGAAATTCATGCTCGTTGGATACTGTACAGACTCCGGTGTCGGTTCCAGCTATAATTCCTCGTTACGCAGCGTGGTCGTCAGCTCATAACGGCGGAGAGACGTGATAGAGCAAGCGAGCGAGAGCGAGAAAGGGAAAGGAGGGTGAAAGGGGGAGCGCGCGCGCCAACATCCCTCGCCATTCTACTTTCAAATACCGCGAGAAACTCACCAGCTGCGAGCGAATTTTATTCCGCACGACTCGCGTCTTTTATAAAACGCGGAGGGTGCTCATAAATTTTCATCGATGCAGCTTAAGCGTTTAGCGCGCGCGCGCCTACTCTCCATATTTATTATCGAGCCCGCCTTGTCCTCGCGATAGCACGCAATTAAAATATTTCTCCGCCCTTGCGATCTCGCGTTTGTCACGATTTAGCGTCGTTAATGTTATTGCTAATTAAACCGGCCTCTGAATCAAGGCATCGCGACTGAATCACGCGCGATATGCACGGAAAAAGAAATGCTAAAATCGAGTTATGTAAGTTACCTATTGGAGAGATTTTCAGTCTCTGAAATCAAGTAATATTTTTATCTATTTGTGTATATTTTAATAGTTTATAATAAATACTTTCTTGAACGCAATAATATCCTGATTTGTAACTGAAACATTAAATGTAAATTAGTTCTAAAGAGTTTAAGAAAATATTTATTAGAATTATATGTAATACTTCTTTTATATTGAAGGAACCTAGTGAGATCTTAATTTAGAAATTTCTGTCCGGTAAATATTTTCTAAAAGTAAATTCTATTATTTTCAATATTATGAATTTAATACTTGTCGTAACCATTTTACTCGGATCAAATAAATACTAGTTGAACGTAATACTTTCTTTCAATTTACCACACGGATCGCCATTTGTTGCTAAATATTTTTGTTTTGCGAAAATCGCAATTAAAGTTCCTGGTTTCTCATCGCAGTCGTCTTGATGACGTCGGAAGCGAGAAAAAACACATGCTTAAAATTCTTGCGAAGTACATTGAAAGAAAAGGATATGTCCATAAATATTACTTGTGAGTAATATCTTGTCGCACGAATTTGTCACATTAATTTTGCGGTCATTTATTGAACATTAAAGTAAAAGGAAAGTTTTCGGGATACTTCATAAATACGTTCGATCGGTCGTATCGCTTTATAATCTTTTAACTCAACGTATTTCACGAGAATTTCGGGCATACGTTTTCTCGCTTCTGACGTGAATCAAGGTAACTAGAACGAGGAAATAGAAGTCTCGAGTCCTCGGAATACTTAAAAAGCAAGCCGATGATCTCGTTAATAATCGAGAGGCCACGGTCAAACGAGAAAACCGAGGGCTATCTTTCGACGGCGACGATACCGGAATGCCACCGATACTCGATCTCTCTCCCATTAGCCCGCATCTTCCAGTTGCGATTGCACCGCAGTTCGCGTTCTTGCGACCGAGCGAGCGGCGGCGGCTGCGGCGATCTATTAATCACGGTTGCGGCACGGCCGAACTGTTATTGGCCAGCGTCGGCCAGATCAAAGGACTCACGTTACACGAGCGGGACGAGGCGAGACGAAGAGGCGAGGTTGCGATGCGCGCACGTGAGCTTCACGTCTCGACGGCTCCTCCGGGCGACGATTAGCCGCGGATCATCGTGCGCTCATTACCGGCCGCACATACGCACGAGTAACGCGCCGCTTGTCCGTTACAGAAATGGCGCGGTGAAGCGCGCACGCAATTTGCCGGGACTTCGCATGCAGATCGTCCAGCTGTGGGATCTAGATCGTTGCTGCGCGGGGTTGTCGGACACGAACCTCGTCGCGGGTCAAGGTTCATTCTCGCACGAAGTCGGCCTCGGAGTTCTAGCGAGAACGTCGATAGCAGGGCTGCCGTTTTCCTCCGGACTTCGAACTTGGAACACTTCGGAGATCCGAAAGTTCGGGATACCTATCATGAAACTGTTCCGAAAAGTTACGTTCCTTTCTTGAATTCTACGCGGAAAACAGGTCGCAGAATTTACCACGAGCTGACCGATACGTCAGGTTCGAATGATTACAAGTGTGCAGAGGGTTAACGTCGCTGACACTCGGACGATCGCGATGAACGAGGACACACAGTCGATAGCAGAAAATATTCGCGTCACTCGTGCGATATCGCGGTGGTAGAGCTACAATATCGGTTGCAGCGAGTCACGTCGCGTCATAAGCCGTCATGAACAAAACTCCCGCGAGGCTGTAAATCGTAGCCCAGTAACCAATTCTGCCGCTCGGACTAAGCAATGACTAATGACCGAAGCGGGTTAGAGCGAGGCGAGGTGGAACCGGGTAAGGCGAGGCAACCGCTGTCGCTACGATGTATTGCGGTTTACGACAGATCGGCTGATCGGTACACAACTTTGCACTCCGACCCGCCGCGTCACGGCGATCAAAAGGGCTCATTGGGCCCCCGCAGGACAATGGGCCATCTCGTGTAATTAAATGACTGCTTGCGCACGATAGTTTACTATCCCCGCCCGCACACCCCTCCTTGCGGGGATGGTAAACGAATATCAAGACACGATGTATCAAGGCCCCTGTTTCCTCGCCACAGCCATCTCAATTAATGACGAATGAAAAAACGCATCCCCGAAATTCTGGCGGAATATATTGAAATAAAAGGATTTATTCCAATTACGCGTCTTTTCCGTGCATATTCCATTTTTTAACCTTTGATAATTAATTCCTTTTATTAACAGGTTTTAACTATTTGTAAAAATTAATGTTTTATTCTTCTTTCTTGAAAATCTTCGGAAAGACAAGAGGAAAATTGCCTTCTCTGAGATAAAACTGCAGATCGATATGACAATAAACGAGATTAAAAGAGATCCTAGTATAAATGGACATCAAAATAGGGGAATAACCAGCGACAATTAAAAAAAGCAAGATAGCGTAGATCGCGATGTCCATTTCTTCGCGGCGTTCCCATAATAAGACAATTAATGTCCCAACGAAACGTGACGCATCTCGCCGAGCGTCGCGCGCGCCACGCCGGCCCTCGCTCGTATCGCCGCGACCCGAGGGATCGAGAATGACGCTAATTATAATTTAAACAATCCTAACGCGCGCCGTCGAAACGCGAAAATTCGCCCTCGTCCGTTCCGCTCTCGCCCCGCCGCGCGTAATACTCGGATTGCCGTAACGATGCGCGTTACGGCTCGAGATTTCCACAGGCGGAGCCGCGATATCTCGGTGCCTCGGCCGCACGATATTCCGGCTATCTCCGGGCCGCACCCCCGTCACCCCCATCGTCACCCCTAGCGTCCGGGGCTTTATGTAGCCGCGCTGCGGAAGGTTTTTATCGCGGAGGGCACGCGGTCTCTTTAATTAATGGCGAGACGCACGCGCGCAAAAATGCGCGCCGTTTCCGCCCGACGAATTAGTGGGTCGGAATCGGAGGGTGGGACAGGACCGATAGATGGATGGATGGAACTCACGGGGGCCAAGAACAAAGGACGAAAGGGCTCACCTCACTGACCCAGCGAAGGATGCGGTTCCCGTGTCCGCGATTGAACCATTACTTTTCCGCAGCAGGTGTCAACTGACCCGATAAAATCTCGCCGAGGTGAAGAGATTAGGCGCGATTACGCGACGCCTGAGGGAACGTGATGTGAACATTGTTGTTCCGTAAGAGGCAAGGAAAAGATTTGCCTGAGGAGAGCCGTCGTTCAATGTACTTGCGCGAGAACTGATGAATGTGACCGTTTCACACACTGAGCGGATAATTAATACATTATAATGCAGCTATACGTATCGCTGGAGACACGATTTTGCGCGGACACGCCCGCGCGGAACACCGTTATGAATTATTTATTTATCGTTTTCCCATTATACATTTTAATTTAACTAACATTGATTTTACTAATTTTACTGTAACTAATTTAATTAACATCATACATTATTTTACATTAGTTACTCGTCCCTTTGACGTTCAAACCGTCGAAATATATCATTTCTCCACGATGTGCAGAGTAACGTTCGCGGTAACCGTCGAAATCGACAATTCGCATCGAGATCGAAATAACCAAATCAGCATCGGTAAAAAAACAGGCGACGATAAAATTTATATGCCTTTTTTGAAGGTAAGTCCTATAAGGCACGGAAATTCAAGTCGAATCTCCAAAGACTAGAGCCGCAACCTTGCGAATTAACTAGGAAAATTCAAACGCGCGCCAAGAAACCGTTTTCTTTTTTATTAATATTCTTCGATCTCCGTCAGAGCCTCCGTCGCGTCTCTGAATTGGTAAGCTCGATTACAAGTTTGCTAATTACCCTCGGCGGCGGCGGGCGGTGTCTCGACGCTTGCTCTCCTCGGCGTTCAACGCAGAACAACACAATACACGGACGGAACAGAAAGCTCTTCAGCGTTATCATCACGTACCGTTCTTGTTCATATTCCGGTAGACGTTGAAAAGCTTGCGTCGAGCGTGTAAAAGCTCTCGACAGAGAGTCCTTCATGCGGAATATCAAATCAAGATTCCGCCTTCTCCGCGCCGCCTCCTCTTTCATCTCTCTTCTGCCTCCCTCGTCCCCTGTTCCGTTCATCTCCAAGGCAGACTCTCTCTCTCTCTCTTGCGCGCGGTATCTTTGCACCCCGTCTCATGTTCAACTGCTGCGAAACGTGAAAGCGCGCGATGTCTCGCAGAGCTTTAGCATTGAGATACACACAGCGCCGGGCGTGTGCTTTATATTTGACGCGAAAACTCCGCGTATCAGCGCGAGCGTTCTTGCGAACGAGGCGCGGCTTATATCGCCATATCAGTGTAGATGATATTATCAAGTTGTAGTTTCAAGAGATGAAATCCTCGGGAAGACTCTGTGAACGAGCTCTCTCTCTCTCTCTCTCTCTCTCTCTCTCTCTCTCTATTTGGGAGCTTGCGTTGACGCAAGCGATGAATCGCTGCTAGTGGATTAAAATTATAAACACACGGAGATACTTTTGCTTTCGGCTCGTCTGTGTTGCAGTTTGCCGCCTGCTTCATCACGAGCTTGCTTAACGAAGAGAGTGTGATGTAACTATGGATGTTGTGATATCATGAAACTATCGATACTAATATGGAAACAGGGTATCTAATTAAGAATGTCGATATCATTAGCGAGTTGCATGTGAGTCATTAAGCACGGGACAAAAATTATCATATTCACATCGCAAATATCATGCCGACACGTCAAATATACCACATTATTCATTTTAAATAACGATGACTTATCTTAAATCCTGAATTTATTTTAAATGAGATGACGACGCGTTTGAATTTCTTTCAAATCTGCAGAGATTACTTCTTCGTCACCGTCTTGCGGAAGATCTCGCCAAAAATGCGAGACGCGAGACGATATTTTTCGACGAGCGTCTTCGCGCGCGGCGCGTCTCTGCAATGAAACCTCACTTGCGATACGTGCATTCACCCCCTCCGTTTAATTATCAGAGGGACCGCCGCGACGCGCCGGTTCGTGTAGCGGCTTTCGTCGGTATCGCGTTTTCCCCGGGATCGCCGATAAATCCGTTATCCGGCTCTCGAGAGCATGAGCCGCTATTAAACGGCGGTTATGGCGATACGGCCCATCGATTTTTCCACGAAACAAATAAAACCATACTCTCTCTCTCTCTCTCCCCCCCCCTACCTCCCC